>NW_018164718.1:884669-916884 GCF_001263595.1 Phalaenopsis equestris | reverse complement strand
TTGTTTAGCGAGTCGAACACGAGCTGTTCACGAACAAAGAGTCATTTTGACAACCCTAATCACGTAGCCATAAGATGTTAAGGATTGAGGCAAGATTTAAAACATCATTTTAATCTAAATTAATAATTTTTATTCTATTTTCTTCATAATGCTTTTAATTGATTATAAATCTTTGTAGCCTTGTAGTCAATTAATTTTTTTTTAAAATACTACTCATCAAAGATATATATATATATAATTGATTAGCAGTATTTCGAGCCAAAACGAGCCGAACACGAACGAACAAATATTTGTTCGTGTTTTTCGTGTTCGCCTCATTAACTTAGCGAACGAGCCGAACACGAGCTTCTTAACGAGCCGAACACGAGCCGTTCGCGAATAACGAGCCGTTATGACAGCCCTACTTGGAACCTAGAATTTGAAATCTCCAATTATTATCATAGTATTTTTGTCTTATGATATGATATACTATTCATGATATTGTATTTGTTGATAAATAACAAAGTTTAAAACTCTCTTGCAAGGTCCTCACATTCCATATCCCTCATGGAATATATCCAATTGCGAACAACAATTAATGGCTTATTATGTTATGGTTGTGCTAAATTTAAGAGTAAAGTAATTGAGATGAGTAATGCGTGAGCTTATATGTTATCTTGGACAACTTGTCAAGCAAAGAAGTAACAATATATCTATACTCCTAATAAGAGTACATAGATGGCTTGATTTCATGTCTTTGTGAAAAACCTGCGAGTATATTAGTACCCTCATGAGCTCAACAACAAAGTTAGATACAACAACAACAATAACAACAACAACAAAGCCTTACGAGCATATTAGTACCCTCATGAGCTCAACAACAAGGTTAGATACAACAACAACAACAACAACAATAACAACAAAGCCTTAATCCCACTACGTGGGGTCGGCTACATGAATCATTTTTCTCCATTGCATCCTATTTAGTGTCATATTTTCATTTAGTTCTAGTAAATTAAGATCATTTTTAATACAATAAGCCCAAGTCTTCTTAGGTCTACCTCTGTCTTTCTTAACACAAGTCGAATCTAAAACATCTACTCTCCTAATCGGATCATCAGATGGTTGACGTTTAATGTGACCACCTCGACTACAATACAGCCGGGCAAGGAAACTGCGATTTGCGTCATTCAAACGAACGCGCTGGGAGACCATAATTTCAAGTTCAAGCCTACAAAAATCAAAGCTCGTTTCATCGTGATATTAATTTCCAAAGAGTTTTGAACTAAAAATTTTGAATGTTTTGGGATTCAAATTTTCTTTTAACTTCACGTTTATGGGATGCATTTTTTGAAAACAAGTCAAGAAATTCCCTACAAATAAGTTCGCGTAACAGTCTTGACCTTTCAATATAATTTGGCAAGAAACGACAGAAACAAAATAGAAAACTATCCGCACATTCCACCGTCAACAACACAGTGAGGATTTTTTTTTAAGACTTCTACTGGAATAGATATAAGTTTAAATAGATTCAAAAGAATTTGGCACAAATAGCCATTGATCTTACTTCTTAAATTTTGCATGAACAATAAAATGAATTTAATTTCAGACATCTAAAGAAATTTCAATGATAAATAAATTACAGGATAGTGTAAGAGATTATGCATTAATGAGAAGAAATTTCAAAGAATTTGAATCTGTTGAGATGCTACCAGTTTCCAGTTTGAGACCCGAGGACATGGAATAATCATATACAACCAACCCATCCATTTTCTTCCACCATATTTACTGTCCAATGAATGACCTTGAGATCCAGCCGGATGGGAGGAAACAACTATAAAATCATCAATTTTTGTCGCCCATCATAGATACTGTTCTACGAACGAAAGCGCTTTCCTTGAGATTAATTTTCAATAAGGCTTACTCAGTTTGTTATGTCTCTTGAGCTGTACCTTCAACTTCTTACCACCCAATTGGAAACCATTCATGACATCAATAGCAGCTTGTGCAGCTTCTGGTGAATCATAACTTACAAAACCTGCCACAAAGATACGATGGAAGAGAAATTTAGGAAAGTGCTTCCGGATAAAAAAGTGAATAAAGCACAATTTGCTTACCAAAGCATTTACTGGCACCAGTTGCTTTGTCAACAAAAACCTTAGCACTCAAAACCCTGCCAAATCTCTGAAAAGCATTTGAAAGCTCTTGATCACTATATTCTTGGGGAATATGATAAATAAACAGATTAGCTCCAGGAGGTCCTGCAGATGGGAGAAAAAAAAAACAAAAAAAAATCAGTAGGTTAAAGAAAAATGAAAGATGCGGGAAGCTCTACAAACAGTAATTTAGCAGCTTATGTTAACCTTCAATCTGTCCCCCAGAACCAGTACTGTGGCTTGAAGAAGATGCAGCAACGTTATTCTCATTCACAGGTGGATTTGAATTATGAGAGTTATTTGAATGTCTGTGGCTCAATATACCACTTTGGTATGCAAGAGGATACTGAAGACCTGGAAAACCAGCGCCTACATAACCAGTAGACTGCATTGATGTAAAATTTCTAGGTACCGTGCTTGGGGAGAGATCATGGTTGGTCCCACGTATTGCATTTCCTTGACTAACGGGTGAAATCATATTACTGAATGCAGCTTGATTTTGCATTGACGCTAAAGAGTACTGCATAAGACCATAGGCTCCAGGAGCCTATCCAAATAAGAATAAAATTAAAAACATCAGCGTCATCATGATGCAGAAACATCAGATGTTTTTGAAGCATGACATGAATTAGAAAAAAATAACAGACAAAATAGTTTTTAAAATGAATTTTGGGAGTAAAAATAACGTATTCAAATCAATCAAGTACTAGTATATATAGCCTATCCTTGATATATCTAAAATAACCGTGTTTCCAATTGTTGAAAAAAAAGCCGAAATTGCTCAAATGTCCAGATAATGAGGGGCAGCCAAATTGAAACATTATGAAATCTAGGAAACTGCCCTTAGTAGAAACACAAATTTACAAATTTCATTCGCCAAATATAATACATGTAATATGTTACATTATAAATTAAACATTTGAATAAACTATTATTTCCTTTATTCACAAGGCTGAAAACAGTAATTGGCCTCATTTCTTACATAATAATATGATATGGTGACCATTAAGCTAAAAGATCGTTTCATTTCTTCCTAAGGCTGACAACTGCAGGTAGCCTAATTTCTTGATTATCATCTTACACGAATAAATAGTATGACGAGCTCTCACATAAAATTATCAGTGCTATTATGTGGAGTGTAATTGAGTTGATCATTTGTTCACTCAGAACCTTAATAATCGCTGTTCATGCTTGACAGTAAGTTTGTCGGGAAGCTTCATGGTAAGCTTGCCGAGGGGTACAATGGCAGTCCCCCCTATTTCGGATTCGAGAGCGCTACCCCTGCATAATTTTATTTCCTGAACAGGGTTCCACTGCCCCCAAATGCAATGCCCTGGAGCTCGGAAAGAGCGCAGAACAACTCCACAGAGCCTAATCCATGTTCAGAAACCTGAGAGCACGGCATTGCAGCGCCCGGAGGTCAGCGTCATTTGGAGCACCATTGCGCTTTATTGCAGCGCCCAGTGCCAGTAATTGTATTGGTGCAGTTCTCTGATTTAAGTTTCTATTCTGCTAATTGAAGGTGTGTGTGTTGAGAACAAGATTTCAATTTTTCTTGTGTAAGGGTGAGAGGAATGAGTATTCTTAAGTTTCAAAGTATGAAGAGGTTTGAGTGTGGTGTAATTTGTACTATGCTCCTCATTTTCTTCATAGTGAATTTTTTGGTCTGGTGTGACTCCGTGGTTTTTTCCCATTCTCGGTTTTTTCCATGTTAAATTTTTGTATTTTTTATATTTTCAGTGATTTCTTGTTTTGTATGCTTCTATTCTAAATTTTACTTCGGATCTCTCGAATCGGTTTCTGCATCTCTCCTAACAAATGGTATCAAAGTGGTATTTTTTAAAAATATTTGGTTCGAGTGTGAGCAATGTTGACCTCATTTTTAGTGAGGTCTTAGTTTCTTACTCCCATAACCCAAAATCTAGCCTTAGGAGTTCTTATTGACCATCCTAGCGGACTAGCGATGGAACCCACCTCCCGTAGAACTTCAAACCACTTCTCGACTCATTTTTGTGAAGAGCTCGCATGAGTGATTCCAAGCACTCAACTTCTAGTTGCTAGGGCTAAGGACCAACATGTAGAGAATTCGAAAATGAGTTCCTACAGGATCAGACAACCTTAGGTGAACCCTCAATGACTCGAACACTCGCAAACGCAGCACTTCACGTACTCGCTGCACCACGCACGAAGTTGACACATTTTTTGCCCGACCGTCGGCGAACTTGTACGGACGACCCTGAATGACCAAACGGACCGCACCGGCACGTCCAGAACGTCAACTTTAGCTAGAAATGACACTCATATTGCTATGATTTGGCAAGCGTAAATGGTATGAAAATAGATGCATATTAATTTTAATTGAAGGAAAAGAGTTTAGGCTCAACCCGGGTTAGATTCGGGCTAGACATAACCCAATTGTGTCGGGTCGGGCCGATAACCCAATTTACAATTTGAAATTTCATAATTTAAAATTTTAAATTATCCCGCCTAAACTCTTCTTACTAAATTTAATTAGACATTATTATATTCTAATTAACCAGCTGCTTGAATGGAAATCATTTAATTTCCCTCGTAACGGTTCACTGCACATTTCGTCTACACAATTCAGCCTCTCCTCCCGCTCTCCGAGAACTCCTCTCCCGCTCGTCGCCTAATTCATTCGGTCTCCCCCCTCACCTGCTCCTCTCTCCCATTCGACTCCATCTTCCTCTCACGAAGAGATTCGGATCCTCTCCTCGCCACGGAGTCTCGACCGCTCAATCCCGCACTCCTCTCCTCTGCATCGAAGCTCTGCTCGCCTCTTCCTCGTGCGACCAGAACCCCCGCACTCCTCTCTGAACCGAAGTTGCTCGCCTCTCGTCTCCTCAGGCCAAATAGCCCGCAGCGCTCGCCTCCCTCTCTCGACAGAAATCCCGCTCGACTCGTCTTCTCCCGGCCTGCTTCGCCTCTACCGCTTGATCTCGCCTCCTCCTCCCTGTGCCGAAATTCGCTTCTCCCCTCTGCACCAAAATCTACTCCCTTCATTCGACCTCCCTCTGTCGATCGAGGCCTCTCCCGACTCGACCTCGCCTACCTCTCGGCCCGATTCCCTCCTCCCCGCTTGGCTCTCCATCGTTCAGCCAAACGTCGGATCGGGCTCTCTCTTCCTCCCAAGACTGAAGCCTTCACCTCTGTCTCCCTGTTCTCGCTCGACCAAACTGAAGCCCGCTGTTTCCCTTCACTCTCCTTTCCTCTTTGGCCCGAAGTAGAAGCCCGGATAAGCTCTGCCCTTCCTCTACACTCGACGGGTATCTGCTGGAAAGAACTTCTAGTATATCCTGGCTAATGTTTTTCATGGATGCATAATCACAGTAACAACACTTCAAGCCCTCAACTTTTTTCTCCATGAATCTGATAACAAGTAAGCTCGGTAAATTCATACTTCTTATGCTATATTTTTGAATATTATGTGTTGTATTATTGTTGACCTTTTACCGTTATGATTATGAATTGCACTTCTTTAAGGTTTATTATGAATTGAAACACTCATAGAGTAGGTAAGTTTAGGTCCATATTGGGAAGACATGCAAGTTTAATGGCATACATCTGTTCATATCGTCAAAAGTTTGTCTGTTATTGTATTCATACAAGAAGTGGTTGAGGTGTTTGATCAGAAAACTTTTGTTGTTGTATTGACTAGATTTATTTTCTTGAAGAAGGATCGGGAGGTCATTCTAGCTTGTGATTTTTTTACTATTCTTTGCCTTACACTTTCGCTATTTTTGGGACTTAACATATGTTGCTTGGAGTTGTTTTAAGTGCTGACTTCAGACTTTTAAAAAGATGTTACGACTTGTTTTATGTGCCGTCTTTAAGCTTTTAAAATACTGTTTGAAGCTTTTAAAATGGTTGATTTGGGAGTTGTTTGAAAGTGTTGTCTTGGGCTAATATGAGCACTGTTTGGAGTCGTCGATCGCTGTAGGAGGTTATAGGAAGTGTCCAGGTTGTTGTTTGGAGTTGCCGATTGCTGTGGGATGTTGTAGGAAGCGTCGAAGTAGCTGTTTGGAGGTGCCAATAGTTATAGGCTGTTGTAGGTAGTTGTTTGGAAGCTCTGGGAAGCTTAGAACTGCTGTAGATTGCTTAAAACTAATGTTTGGGTGTTGTCCATTGCTGTAGGCCTGCTGTTTGGAGGTGCCAATAGCTATTGGCTGTTGTAAGTAGTTGTTTGAAAGCTGTGGGAAGCTTAGGACTGTTGTAGGTTGCTTAAAATTGATGTTTGAGTGTTGTAGACTGTTGTTTAGTGCTTTTTTGGGCTGAGAAATGGTTGTATAAGTGTTGTTTGAGACTATCGATCGCTGTAAGAAGCTGTAGGAAATGTCTAAGTTGTTGTTTGGAGTTGTTGATCGCTGTAGGAGGTTATAGGAAATGTCAAAGTTGTTGTTTGGAGTCGTCGATCACTATAGGTTGTTGTTCGGAAGTGTAAAATGGTTGTTTGAAGTCATGAAAGCTATAAGTTGTTGTTTGGAAGTGTGAAATCGTTGTTTGGAGTTGTTGAGAGATATAAGTTGTTGTTCGGAATTGTAAAATGACTGTTTGGAGTCGTTGAAAGCTATAGGTTGTTGTTTGGAAGTGTGAAATGGCTGTTTGGAGTAGTTGAGAGCTGTTTTGAAACCCTTAAACACTGATTTTGAAGCCTTTAAATACATGATTTTAGGACTGTTTAGGGACTAGTTGGGCTGCACTTCTTGGGTCGGTCTAGCGGCTTAGGGGTTGTGTTTCTTGATTCTATCCCATGGCTTTTTGTTCGCACTTTTCTGAATCTATTTGGTGACTTTTGAACCTCTTTTTTTTCTTACTCAATTGGAAGACTTTTGGGTCGATCAAAACACTGTCTTGAAACAAACTTAAGCACTCTTTTCGAGAGTTTATTTAATTACAGTTGTTAAAAGATTTTAAACGCTTTTAGGTTGATTCACTTGTTATTTCTCCCATTTGATTTGTTAGTTTTGAAAGTGGGTCAACCTTCTCTTTTCATTTGTTTTGTTACTTTTGTTAAATGGTTAAGTCTAAAAAATGAAAATTTCTGATTTAATTACTTAGAAGACATTTAGAAATATTTGAAGATTAGTTGAAAAAACACTTAATTGAAGGTAGAACACCTTGAATCACTTTAAGCACAATTTAAAGTGTAGTTTTCTTAGATTTTAGGAGCACACCCGAGGTGAAAGTTCATCTACATATTTCTCAGTGCAGGCTTCCAAGATTTTAGGAACACATCCTAGGTGAGAGCCTATCAACCTGATTCTCAGTGCAGACTTCCTAGATTTTATGAGCACACCATAGGTGAGAGTCCATCTACCTGATCCTCAGTGTAGGCTTCCTAGATTTTAGAAGCACATCATAAGTGAGAGTTCATCTACCTAATTTTCAATGTAGGCTTCCTAGATTTTAAGAGCACACCCTAGGTGAGTGTTCAACTACCTAATTTTCGAATGAATGATGAAGTTAAGCACTTGACCATAATTCATAAACTGATTAAGACACTAGACATGAGAATGCACCGAGACGTAGTTCATGCTTCCTTAATTAAATCAATAGTAAAATTCTCGTCATGACTTAACCTATAGTGAAACCCAATGCACCAGAATTTGAGCTTGAACATTATACTCAAATCCTCCTGGCAATTGAGGATATTTGTTAATGCCACATATAAATAACCGGACTAGTATAAGTCTAGGGTCTAGGTGGCGAGGGCGATGACGATACTGCTTATGTTTGTTTAAACGAGGGACACGAAGTGAGATTATTAGAATAGTGTCTCCTACCTCAAGGACCTTTAATAAGGGAGAGGAAATAACCGATGATACTATTCGCCGACTCTTTGTGGGATTATTGCCCCCGACACTCTTAGGTTGTCAGTAGTTCTAACACGATTAGAGTAACTAGACTGTGAACTACACGACTTTACAAAATATTTACAAAAATAAAACAAAATCTCTTTTGCATGTTAAAAAGAACTCTGCATAAAAAAAAGACTTAAACGACAGCTTTTGCATGGAAACCAAAAAATTTTTCTATGGAAATTTCGAAAAGGTCCATGACTAATCACTTAGATTGAGGTTAAGGAGTGTCCTCCGTAGATTGTCGGGATGGTAACTCATGTTCATGATCGGGAAGCACACAGTCCAGCTCTGAGCAAAAAATTTTTCTATGAAAATTTCGAAAAGGTCCATGACTAATCACTTGGATTGAGGTTAAGGAGTGTCCTCCGTAGATTGTCGGGACAGCTTTTGCATGGAAACCAAAAAATTTTTCTATGGAAATTTCGAAAAGGTCCATGACTAATCACTTAGATTGAGGTTAAGGAGTGTCCTCCGTAGATTGTCGGGATGGTAACTCATGTTCATGATCGGGAAGCACACAGTCCAGCTCTGAGCCCCCACTTCTACCAATATCCTACACCCAGTTCTAGTCTTTCATACATGGATAAGGTTTTCTTTTGCTTGTGATTTCTACGACTCGTTCTCTGACATTCGTGCTAGGTTTTCTCGTCTTGTTTATTTTTCTTGCAAATGTATTTAAATCTGCTGCAAATCATATTATGCTCGTAATATTAATCACGCAACAGTAACAGATGCCCAGGTACGCTTTTACAGTTTATCCACAGCATTTTACTTTACTGCATTTTATTTCTCATGTATTTTTTGTTTACCTGCAATTTGCTTATTTTGCATGCTAAACCAAAACAAAAATAAGACAACCAAAATTTTGACACCAAAATTGTGAAACATAAACCACCAATTTCAAACACTTAAACCATGGAGTCATCGCTACAACAGGAGCTTGAAGCCAACTTTGTGGGCAGCACGATGAGGAGCTTGGATCAAGCGATAAGAGGATCTTCTTCAACAATCTCTCTCCTTAGTTTAAATAGCAACCCATTGGACTTTGAGGTAGCTCGCCCAGCGCGACGTAAGTCCTCCCATCCTCTTTAGGCTCCTGCACAACCATGTTGTGCAGCGTAAGTCCTAACGCGCCTTAGGTTTCGAGGTTGTCGTATGGTACGACGTAAACCCTCCTATCTTTGCGGGTTATTTGCATAATCAGATATTATGCAAATATAAGTCCTAAATAATAAAATTGGCAGGATTAAACACCTAAATAACATCGTCTTCAAAACTCAACCACACATTAGGATAGTTTGTGAAGTCACTGAGGTTTCTCCTCATGATCTGTGACTCTCCATATTTTTTTCTTTGTTTGGACTCCTGAAAATAATTGTTCCTATTTGAGTCACTCATACTTGTTTTTCCACGTCTTATCGTGAAAACTTAAACCTTGAAATCTTGAAGACTGGTACATGTGATCATTAACGAGAGTTTTCTCAAGTGACCCCAGTCATTTGGGATGTAATTAACTATAAGTGCTTGCCTCTATAAAAAACTTGAAATCAATGTAAAATAAATCTTATTTAATATTTGTTTTAGATAGGGGAACTTGTCGGATACATATAAAAGGTTTGCAGATTAAACGGATGTCACAATTCTCTTAGTTTACAAGATTTGGTCTATCGCCAATGTATACACTTATCTTTCGGGAGAGTGTAGTATTCACGGTATCGGACACAATTATGCAAACTATTTGACTAATGAGATCTATTTGGTCTCATTTTTCAAAAATTAAAACATACTACTTTCAAAACCTAAACTATATATCTATTATATTAAATTAAATTTCAAATTTATTTTCATATTTTTCAAATCTTCAAAAGTAGACCGACAATTTCTCGCGACTCCACTGGGGACTAAGTCCTCTCTCCATTTTGATCAAGAGGTTTTGTCTTCATACATCGATAGTGTGTCCATTTCCCTCGTGGGACATACTACTATTCTTCCGTTGGCATGTCTTGCTCATTTCTTTCTTGGGCAGGTATAGTCAACACCTTTAGATTCTGGAGCCGTCTGTTTAAACATCCTTAAACAGAATGGCTATAGAATCCTTAGGTGTGGTATATCGAAGTGTGGTAGATTAAGAGTGGTATATCGAAGTGAGTCCAATGAGAAGTTACCTATAGAATCCTTAGGATTTACTGTGGGTTGGACACCCAATAAGTGTGGTAGATTAGGAGTGGTATATCGAAGTGAGTCCAATGAGAAGTTACCCCCTCCAAATCTCGAACAGGGTCCTATGCTTTATTCCTCTTCGATCTTGATTTGTTGTGAATGAGTTAACACTAAAATTTCATTCTCCAATCTTCCATTTAAACTCCAAACAAAACAAAATTTCATCAAAATTTCAAAGCGAAACAAATCACAAAATTTGAGACAAAATTCACATGAAAAAATTTCAAATGATACCCAGTTCATAAAACAAGTGCGTTAACTTGAGTACTTTCGCTGAAATTACAAGGCAATGGACATCACTGGCTTCCGGAAATTTTTTTCAAATGACAAGGACAATGTCTTCACCAAAGTTGATCTTTTCTTTCACCACCAAAATGAAGTTTGCAATTAATAAGAGTGAGCTGCCTGACTTGGCGGTTATTAAGTTTGGACAAGGATTCGACGATATTGAAGCCAAACTTGGGAATGTCGCTGTCACAATGATGAAGTCTGAAACGGACAGGTCCACCGAGCCTATTGTGAAGTTCAACCTGAAGTCTGGTAAGGAACTCCCCCCCTCTGAAAAGAATATTGATTGAAAAGAACCCTGTTGTTGCTATAAAGTCTGCCGCTAGGAGCGTAGACCGCTCCCAAGACTGTTTCTGCTTCTACCACTGGATTCACTGCTACTACACCAACTGTTCCACTAAACAAAGGGAAGAAAATTCTAATCAAAGAAGTGTCAGTCGATGCTCTTGCCCCGTCGTTTTCCGTATTTGAGATTGGGTCCAATTCAAAGTTCGTGCGATTAACCAAGACACGGGAAATAAAGCGCAACCAGAAAATTCTAAGAGTCGATAAGGCAAAAGCCACAAAGTTGGATACTACTGACAGCGCCCTCCGACTGGATGAGACAGGATTACGTGAGACCTCACCTCTACTCATGGGGAGTGGGTTTCACTATTTGCCTGCTACCTACGGAGATGATGGAGCCTATGAGGTTGCTACCGCAGTACCGTCATCATCTCCCCATAATTATCCAAAGTCAACGACGACATTCAAAGAAAAAGCTGAGAAAGTAACAACGATGGATAAATGCAAGGAGTCAGTACAGATTCAAACTGAGCAGCCTCAACATATCTACCAGCATCTGCAACAGTACAACCAACAATATCTACAGTAGTACGATCTACAATATAGCCAACAATACAACCAACAACACGGTCAACAGTCATCCCGCATCCTAGCATAGGCAATGTCGGATGGATGAAAAACAGGGTCCATCTGTGACCAAACAGTTGAGCAAAGTAAATTATTTCAAAAAAGCTGTGGAAAAGATGTTCCGGGATTTGATTAAAAATCTCAAATTCAAATGGAAGTCGACAAGAAAGACCATCCCAACTACTGCCCCTACCACAGACTGTTCGGACACACTATAGAGAACTGTATCAGCTTCAAAGAATGGCTCAAGAAGAATTTCAAAAACGAGAACATAACGAACCCAAAAGAGTATTTGACAAAACCTGAAAGATGTCCCATCAATATGATTTCGGTTGATCCAATTGTTCCAATTGACTTCTACACGACTACACCAGTGCTCAACAAAAGAGATGAAACTCATAAAAAATCTCCAATTGACCTTAAAGTTGTCAAAGGAAGGTCGACCTTTTGGAAAGGCTTCGAGCCGACATTGCACGGTTGTGTGAAGAACGAAGAAAAGATACAGGTGATGAACCCTACGATCCGTCATATTATGTGATAGAGGAATTCGCAAAAATCAACGTTGTTGAGGCCAGAGCCACTTTATCCTCGTGCGATGCTCCTTTACCCACTGAGGAGAACGCCGCGAATGAATTGCAAAGAGTCATTCAACAACGTGATTGAAAGATCAACCAAATAAAGAAACAACTTGAAGAAATGATGACCACGATGATCAAAATTCAAGGACAATCATAGTCACCACAAATGACATCTCCAGAAGCAAGTCAACCAGAAATTGTTCATATTACAGACGAAAGAAAAGAGTTTACTTCTGCTGACAAATACCAACAACAGAAAAACGATTTAGTCCAGAGCATGATACAAGAAAAAGACATTAAATAAATAGTGGAACAACATGTGAGAGAAGCCCTGACTCAATCAAAAGGAGGGGCGTTGATTCTGTCCAATACCCCAAGGGTTTTGTACCACCGTCGTTCAAGACATTTGATGGAACGGGAAACCCCCGACAGTATGTTGCACACTTCCGAGCAAATTGTTCTAACGCGGGGGGTAGTGATGCGTTGATGTGTCGTCAATTTTTTAGCAGTCTTTCGAGAATCGCTTTTGACTGGTTTGCCAAACTACCCAATGGCTCGGTAAAAACATTTGCAGAATTGGAAGACCTCTTTGTGTATGTTGCACACTTCCGAGCAAATTGTTCTAACGCGGGGGGTAGTGATGCGTTGATGTGTCGTCAATTTTTTAGCAGTCTTTCGGGAATCGCTTTTGACTGGTTTGCCAAACTACCCAATGGCTCGGTAAAAACATTTGCAGAATTGGAAGACCTCTTTGTGAAGTGGTTTGCTGGAGTTAAACACCATATCACCGTCGGTGATCTCGTGGTGGAGCGACAGAAGCCAGCTGAAACATTGATGGACTACATTCAGCGATGGAGAAATTTGAGCATGAAGTGTGAGCCACAACTCCAGAAGCAGCACGCAGTCGAAATCCTTTTAAAGAGCATTCATGGTCCATTGGGTTTCTTACTCAAGGGATTTACCATCAAAACATTCGAGAAGCTGCTTAGCAAAGTTGAGAATCTTCAAAAAGAAGCTAAGCAACTTGGGGTTTTAGAGAAAGCTGGGAAGCTAGAGCCATTGAAGACATCTGAGAAGAAATCTGGGACAGTAGCAGTGGTTGATAGGGGCAAGCGACTGTTGCAGATACAAGTTGAACAATCTCGACAAATCTACCAATGTCCATGGAAGAATGGTCAACAGTTGTTTCAGCAGAGGTCCTATCAAACGGATAGAGGGAAACCTCCGAACATAAAAAATCGTTTGAACAAAATGTATCTTTTTAAGGATGAGGCGGTCAAACAAATGTTTCATAATTTGATAAAGAAACCTGAGTTCAAGCTCCCTGAAGAGAAGAAACCAGACGAAGTTGATGAAAAAGATCGTCCGAGGTACTGCCCGAGATACTGCCCATATCACAGGCTAATCGGGCACACCATAAAAGATTGTTTCACTTTCAAAGATTGGCTTGAGAAGAACTTCAATAATGGGAGCATCGTGATCCCGAAAGAATTTTTTAAAAGAACCTAAAAAAGGTTCTATCAATATGATTTCGGTTAATCCCAGTATTCCGATTGACTCCGATGCAACTGACAAATGATATATTGTAGCTTGATCACTATTGTACTACTTTTGTTGTCGAAAGTGATGTTAGTGGTATCAATGTTTGTCTATCTCTTCCCTCCCCCCGCAATAAAATAAAGAAAGAACTTGTTTTTCATAACTATTCAATGTTTGGAAAGCACAGTTAACAAAATATTCAAAGTTCATCAACAGGACAATCGAGAAAGGAATAATCCAAGATAAAAACTCTAGCATTGTGATAGAAGCTATGATTTCAGGGGAAAATTAAATTAATGTCCTAATAACTGGGTCTTTCACTTTAAAGACTTCGAATTGGGTCCTAAGTAAATTTCAGAATACAGCAGTGTAATTAAAATACAAGTAGTTGACTAAGGATATCACGAGTCTTTTAATCTTCGGCCAAGTGACTGGGTCCTGACTTTAATTGAATTATAATATCTCATAATTCATATTGAGGAGTATTTTGGGAATTACTAATTAAGGGAGATCGGACATTCAAAATATTTAGAAAAAAAATGTTCTACCAGATATAGTAATTCTCAGAAAATAAAAGAAAATTATACAAAAAAAGAGTTATGTGAAAATTGCCTTGAAAAAAAAAATATATTGAGATGGGCGCAAAATAAAAAATTGGTGTCTGAGCTTTGACATTCAAAAATCCTTAGAAGTGCTCTGTCAGATATATTAATTCTCAGCAAAAAAAAAATGTAATAGCAAATCAAAGAGAAAAGATAAATTATGTGAAAGTCTCCATGAGAGAAGCTTGAGGTAGACATATAATCAAAAATTGGTGTCTGAATCCTCCTCTAATAAATAAGACTTGAAATGCTTTCAAATTCTTCCGATATTATATTTAAAAAAAAGTTTAACGATCTTGCGTCTTTTGGTCGGCTATTAATTGGCTCAGAAGTATCTTTGGAAAATAAAAAATATTTTAATCACATGAGTAAATATTTTGAGATTTGCTTAGACCCAAAAAGAAAGAATTAAAGTAAATGGCTATGTTAATAGCAAATTAACGAAAATTTTACTTTGAAGTCATATCTTTCAATGCCCAAAAGACTCAACCCCGACAACAATTGAAGAACGTCAAAACGATCCCTCAGAACAACGTGGACAATCTTTACACAAATCGGTGATAAAGAAACGACGACATCCACTATAACGACGATACAAGTTTAAGCTGTGACGTCCTTAGAAGTAGCACATCTTTATGTGTGCTTGAAAGAATATAATTTTGATAGTACCTTAAAGAATGACTTATTTTTACACATGTTTCCAGTCAATGGATGTACCTCGAGAAGTACTATGCATTCCGATGTTTCAAAAACAAAACTTTGTTCTTAGTAACACGGATGCTGCACCTGTCTAAAGCTGGATCCAAATCTTAAAACAAATGCAATAAAATAAAATTCAATGTCAAATAAATTTCAACATCAAAATGAAATGAAACACAACAACAATCCAAATAAGCAAAACAATAAAAATCAAAATTTTGAACATCACTTCAAATTTAGACCTGGTCAGCTTGAGCCTTCTCGACCTATCACCAGCGTCATTTCTCTTGGCCCGAAGTTTCCTCCCACAGGAACTCTGGGTCCTATTGCTTGTGTGAATGAGGCTTGGCTGGTTCTACGGAACCACATCTTTTATCGCATGGACATTTTCTTTGATCGCCTCTTGGGTTAATTTAAGTCTCCAACATTCTTTCCCAATGAGACCGACTTTTTCCTGAGATTTGGCATAATTTTCTTGACGGTTGTCATTTCTCGACTAGATCTAGTTCGGATGTAATGTCACTGGCGGTTGTCCGAGCTGGTATAGTTTCTCTGCACTTCACAAACTTTTGCTGACATTCTCCACACTGCATAAATTTTCACAAATTCCACAAACTTTCACAAAATTCAATGTCAACACCGCAAATCCCTGCACAGACATCTCAACAAAATTCTGCACTGCATAAATTCTTACATACATTTTTCACAACTCTCATAAATTCCACAATTTCCATAAGAATTCCACAAACTTCCTACAAATTTTTCACAAATTTCGAATACAAATCTCTGTGGATCGGTGTGAGCCCCCTAGATGGATGTTAAGGCTTCCTACTCCCCTGCCTCGTAGGTTGGATGTAAATCCTCCTAAAACGGATGTTAAGGTTTTCCTTCCTAATGTGACCTTCAAATTCAAACTTTTGATTTTCGCGGAGTAGAATAAGACCCACTTCAATGGATGTTAAAGCTTCCTACTCCTCCTTGCCTCTTTGGTTGGATGTAAAACCCCCTTAAATGGATGAATGGATTTTAAGATTTTTCTTCCTAAATGTGGCCTTCAAAATCAAATTCCTGAGGATCGGCGTGAGACCCCCTTTACGGACGTTAAGGCTTTCGATTCCTTCAAATTCAAACTTTTGCGGAGTGGAATAAGACCCTCTTCAATAGATGCTAAGGCTTCCTACTCCTCTTTGCCTCTTAGGTTGGATGTAAAACCCCCTTAAATAGATGTTAAGGTTTTCCTTCCTATTGTGGCCTTCAAATTCAAACTTTTGCGGGATAGGTGTGAGTCCCTGAAAGCGGCATCCTATTCTCATGATTTCTGAGGATCGGTGTGAGACCCCCTTCAATGGATGTTAAGGCTTCCTACTCCTCTTTGCCTCTTAGGTTGGATGTAAAGCCCCCTGAAATGGATTTTAAGGTTTTCCTTCCTAATTTGGCCTTCAAAATTGAATTCCTGAAGATCGGTGTGAGGCCGCCTATACGGATGTTAAGGCTTCCGATTTCTTCAAATTTAAAATTCCAGGTGATCGGTGTGAGGCCTCCAATACGGATGTTAAGACTTCTAATTCTTTCAAATTTTGATTCCTTCAAAATCAAATTCCTGAATATCGATGTGAGACCCCCTATACGGATGTTAAGGCTTCTGATGTCTTCAAAAATCAAATCCCCGAGGATTGGTGTGAGTTCCTGAAGATCAGTGTGAGGCCCCCTATACGGATGTTAAGGCTTTCGATTTCTTCAAATTTCAAATTCCTGAGGATCGGTGTGAGACCCCCTGAGGATCGGTGTGAGAGGTGTGAGACCCCCTATACGGATGTTAAGGCTTCTGATTTCTTCAAAAATCAAATCCCCGAGGATTGGTGTGAGTCCCCCTATACGAATGTTAAGGATTTCGATTCTTTTCAAATTTTACATTTCCGATGATCGGTGTAAGCCCCCTTATATGGATGTTAAGGCTTCTGATTCCTTCAAATTTAAATTTCAGAATCGGTGCAAGGATTCTGATTCTTTCCACATATTTTCCACATCCTATCCCTAAATTTTTCGCATTCATGATGTTTCCTAAATTTTGGTGTAAATCCCGTGTTGGTGGTTGTCTCCAAAATTTGACATAAATCTTTGACATAAATCTCGTGTTGGTAGCCCCGTACTTCCTTTCTCAAATTGATCTTCTCACTCAATTAAATTTACAACAATCAAACGACACAAACATGTGGTGAATCCCTTCATCCCCAGCGGACTCGTCATAAATTTTCGGTCAACTTTTTGAAGATTTGAAAAATATGAAAATAATTTTGAAATTTAATTTAATATAATAGATATCTAATTTGGGTTTTGAAAGCTAATTTGGGTTTTGAAAGTAGTTTTGAAAGTAATATGTTTTAATTTTTGAAATATGAAACCAAACGGATGTCACAAATCTCTTAGTTTGCAGGATTGAGTTTATCGCCAAGGTATAAACTTAAGGTATACACTTATCTTTCGGGAGGTTGTAGTATTCACAGTATCAAACACGATTATGCAAACTATTGATTTAATGAGATCCATTTGGCCTCATTTTTCAAAAATTAACAAACTATTGATTTAATGAGATCCATTTGACCTCATTTTTCAAAAATTAAAACATATTATTTTCAAAACCCAAACTATATATCTATTATATTAAATTAAATTTCAAAATTATTTTCATATTTTTTAAATCTTCCAAAACTTAACCAAGAAGCAATAGCCGACGAAGCGAGTTACATGGCTAAGAAGTTCAATTGTTCGAACTTTATCTTTTGGAAAATACAAACTGAAGTTTGTTATCAAAAGAAATTGTATTTGTCACTAGAAGGAATCACTAAGAAGCTGAAATCGATGACTCTGAATGAATGAGAATTTTTTTATCGAACACTAGGTTTGATCCTACATTCATTTTCTTGATCTACTGCTTTCAATATTGTGAATGAAAAAACTACTGTTGATCTCATGACTGCACTAGTTAGAATGTATGAGGAGCCTACAGGTTGTGACAAATAATTTTTTTCTAAGGAAAAAATTATTCAATTTGAAGATGGTCGATGTTAGCTCAGTACTCGAAAACTTGAATAAATTAAACATTGTAACAAACCATTTGTGTTTTACTGGCATCAAGTTTGATGATGAGGTAAGAGCTTTGTTACTCTTATCATAATTACCAAATAAGTGGGATGGGCTAGTTACTGCAATGAGTAACTCTTCAGATAAAATAAAATTAAGCTTTGATGATATTATGGGTTACTGTTCAATAAAAAAGTTCGTAAGAAGGCGAACAATGAAACTCCAAATTCTACTTTGAAGGTCGAAACTTTAGGAAGAAATTTGGATATAAATACAAAGACAAATTCAAGTTCAGGAGAGGAAAGTCCATGTTAGTAAGAGAAAAAAATAAAGATGAATGATGGAACTATGGGAGAAAAGATCACTTTAAAAATGACTACAAAGCTCCAAAGAAGGTTGGTTGTGGAGGTCTAGATAAAAGACTTTCCACAAATGAAATCCTAGATGACTCCCTTATTTTATCCCTATATAATATTATACCGTAGATAATAGCTTTATGTGCCTCTTTTCATACTTATTCCAACAAATAGGTGTTAAAAAACTACACTCAATGTGATCTACGAAATGTATATTTGAGAGATAACAAGGTCTGCAGAATTGTTGGAAATGGCGATATTGATTTCAAGTTATCACAGGGATCAATCTAGAAACTGAATAAAGTTAGACATGTTCCATATTTAAAGAGAAAATTGATTTTTGTAGTCAGCATACAAAATCAGGGTATGTGATCATTTTTACAAGTGATCCATGGAAGGTGACAAAAGGTGCAATGGTGATAGCTCGAGGCAATATTAAATGTACCCTTCATCTGATCAATGAGAAGTCTAAATCAATTGTAGTAGTTGAAACAAAGTTGAAATACATCTATCACACAACAAACTTAGTCATATGAGTGAGAAAGGTATGAGGGTTTAAAGTCTATAAATTTAATTTTTTGTGAAGATAGTTTACGGCAAAAAAGGGTTATTCTCTCTAAAAGTGATCCGAAATGAAAGCATAAAAAATTGGAGTGCATACTGATGTATGGGATCCTAATACAATCCAGTCAATTAAAAGTTCTTAATATTTGTCACTTTATTGATGTTCACACCAAGAAGGGTATGGTTGTACTTCTTGAAACATAAATCCAATGTGTTTGATGTATTTAAGAAGTGGAAAGTTATTGTTGAGAATGAGACAGGTTTGAAATTCAACTATCTCAAATCAAATAATAGTGGCAAGTATCATAATCAAAGGATCGGGAGAGATTATACTTCAAAAGAACAGGCATGAGTTCACCGTTCCAAAGACACCACAGAGAAATGATGCTATTGAGCACATGCATGTCAGGAATATGAGGTTGCATTCAGGCTTGCCAAAGCAGTTTCGAGAAGAAACACTGGAGTTTATTTGATAAATTGTGGTCCAGTACATATGAATGAAAGCTTACCTGAAGAAGCTTGGAGTGGCAAATAGGTAAATCTATCTTATCTAAAAGTATTTGATTTTTCGTCACATGTTGGAATCCAAGAATAAGCTTGTGTCAAAATCTGTCAAATGCAATTTCATTGGGTATGCCTCAAAAAAATTTGGTTATAAATTTTGGAACTATCAGAATAAAAAATTCATTAGGAGCTGAGATATTAATTTCAATGAAATGGAGATGTACAATGACAGAAATAGAACTCAGGATTATCCATCAATTAATTTTGAAGACCCTTCCAAATATGTTGAGATAGAAGAGATCAGAAAAATGAAGAAAAGAATGCTCAATCGGATGAAGCACAAGAAGTTCCTCAGAAACTTGCTACTGAAAGGTCCAGCAAAATCATACAACTGATACAGAGGTACTTTTCTTCTTTGTATCATATATTACCGACTAAAAATGATGAACCAGAGTATTACAATGACGCCACTAAAGTAAAAAACTCAAAGAAGTGGGAGTTTATCATGGATGACGAGATATACTCACTAATATCATCTCAAATAAGAGAATTGACAGAAATGTCATATGGCAAAAGAGAACTGCACAACAAGTGAGCTTATAAACTAAAAAAAAGTCATATAGTAGCAAGCACTACAAGGAAAGATTTGTAGTTAAGAGATTTCAACAAAAGAAAGGAATTGACTACACTGAAATATTGTTCCTGTAGTGAAAATGACAATTATCAAAATTGTATTGAGCTTTAGTAGCAGAGGAAGATAAAAATCTAGAGTGGATGAATGTAAAGATAGTCTTCTCACATTGTGGCTTTGAAGAACTGTATATGGTGCAACCACAGACATATGAAGTTTTAAGAAAAGAAGTCATGATTTGTAGAGTGAAAAGAGCATTTATGATTTGAAGCAAGCATCAAGATAGTGGTACAAAATATTTGACAGGTTTATGTAAGATAGTGGGTACAAGAAGTGTCATGTAGATCATTGTTGTTTCATTAAACATTTGATAATTTTTACATTGTGCTTTTTTGTATGTTGATGACTTACTAATTGTAGGAGTAGATATAGAGTAGATTAGGGTTTTAAAGGAGTAATTATCAAGGAAGTTTGAAATGAAAGATTTAGATCTAATCAAGAAAATCCTCTGTATAAAAATTAGCAGGGACAAAAGTGCGGGTAAATTAAGGTTGTCTCAGGAAGAATATATTGAGAAGGTCCTAAATAGATTCAACATGAGACAAAATCTGTTAGCAACCTCTTAGGTAGTCACTATAAACTATCCAAGGAACAATCGCATAAGTTTGAAGCTAAGCAAACACATATGAGAAAAACTCCATGTGCTTCAGAAATTGGAAGTCTAATGTATGTGATGATATGTACAAGATCACATATTGCATATAAAGCGGAAGTAGTCGGTAGATAAATGAGTAATTCAGGAAAACATCATTGGGAGGCGATGAAATGCATTCTCAGATACTTGAGAGGAACTGTCAAAGAATCACTTTGCTTTAGAAGTGCAAGAATCAATCTACAAGGATATGCTGAGTCAGATCTGGTAGAAGATATTGATGATAGATAAAGTATAATAAATTTATTTTCACTTTGGGGAACACAACAATGAGTTGAGTTTCAAGATTGCGGAAGATTGTTACATTATCGACTACAAAAACTAAGTCTATTGCTATCACAGAGGCTAGCAAGGAAATAATTTAGCTTTAGAGCTTTATAAGAGAAATGGACAATGAGCAAGAGAATGAAAAATTTCATAGTGACAGTATGAGTGTCATTCTTCTAGCAAAGAATGTCAAAATTTATGTCAAGACGAAGCGCATTCAGCTAAAACATTTTATTCTTTCACTCGTAAAATGGTATAATGATCAAAAGGATTCATGTCATGACTTTTGTGTGATAGAAAAGTACCGCTTAGAATGAAAGGAAAATTTTATAAGAGGGGGGAGACCTGCAATGCTCTATGGAGCTAAATGTTGGCCTTTAAAAGAGAAGCATAATACTAAGTTAAGTGTCGCCGAGATGAGAATGATTAGGTGGATGAATGGCATTACACTTAGAGACAAAATGTGAAATGAATACACTTGTGATAGGGTTGGTGTAGCTCTAGTTACAAACAAAATTAAAGAGAGTCCTCTTAGATGGCTTGGTCACATTAAACGTCGATCATCTGATGATCTGATTAGGAGAGTAGATATTTTAAATTCGACTTATGTTTAAAAATGCAAAGACAGACTTAGGAAGACTTGGGCTTATTGTATTAAAAATGATCTTAATTTATTAGAACTAAATGAAAATATGACACTAAATAGGACGCAATGGAGAAAAAGGATTCATGTAGCCGACCCCAAGTAGTGGGATTAAGGCTTTGTTGTTGTAGTTGTACTTCTAAAATGGTATGAAGAAGATGGTCAATTATCTTTGTAAAAGATACAACTGATCAATTTATAAAGATATGTTGATTAAGGTTGTGATAGATGAGAAATTGAAGTTTTGTTCAGCATCAGTTGGAGTTCAGAAGTTGAGATAAGGATGAACCACACTACAGTTCATTACCATGAAAATGTTATAGAATTTGGAGCGGAATTGATTTCAATCATTCTCCCAAGTGAGAGATTGTTATTACGTGGAACCTGATTGTGTTGATCATTTCCTCTCTCAGACCCTCAATTTCGATGTTCATGGTTGACGGTGAGTTTGTCAAGGGGTACGGAGGGTGCCCCCTGTTTTGGGTTTGGAAGTGCTGCCCCTAAACAATTTTATTTCCTGTACAGGCGTCGCAGTGTCAAGATGCAACGTCCTAGCGCTTGGAATAAGAATGCCCTAGCACTCCGAAAGGAGCATTGCAACCCTCACTCCAGGTCCAGTAACATGAACGCTCAACACTCCAATGCCCAGTCTAGGTTCAAAAACCCGAGAGAACAACATTGTAGGGCACATAGGTCAGCACCCCAACATTGTTTGGATCGCCGCTAGGTTTTATCGCGTCACTCCAACGCAAGTAATCGTATTTGTGTAGCTCTCTGATTTAAGTTTCCATTTTGCCGATCGGAGATGTGCGTGTTGAGAATAGGATTTTGATTTCTCTAAAGTAAGGGTGAGAGAATGAGCATTCTTGCATTCCAAAGTATGGATTGACTTGAATGAAATGTACTTTGTACTATTCTCCTCATTTTCTTCATATTAAATTACTTGGAATGGCATGATGTGGCTTGGTGGTTTCTTCCCTTGAGTTTTCCCACATTAAATCTTGGTGTTCTTTATATTTTTTATGATTTTTGTTCTGTGTTCTTTTGTTCTGAGTTTTGCTTCGGATCTCTCGATTCGGTTTTCGCATCTCTCCCAACAATACAAGCACGAACGGCTTGCCATTCAAAGAGATGGTGGAATACAGAATTCTAAAACCATATCGGCATAATTTTCCAGGCATCCTTAAATTATAAACTTGAATGATGATAATTGTAATGTTCACAGAATTTTACATCACAAAGCAATTAAACACAAGCATATGTGCTGAAATATCATAGATGAAATAGAAGACTAAAAGATCAAATAGTAAAATATTGCATGATAATTTTCAGAAATTTCCAGTAAGCATTTGGTTGTTTTTAAACATTTTGACACAAAAAATGAAGATTAAAACAAATATAACAAAAGAATGCTCCTAGGAACTTATGAGAGAATAAGCAAATAATCAAATGTTCCCATGACATAAAGCTATCAAGGTATAGAAGGCTTGAAGTTTTCCGTATAGGAGGCTTGAGGTTTTCCCCAAAAAAGTTGACCCCAAATCCATCAATGACTTGGCACCATGAGGATACCATGTTTGTGGTTCCAGAAACTGGTGATCCGTGTAAAATGAAGCATGAAGCTTGATATTACAGTGTAAAGGTATTTTGGAGCAACAAGTTGATGCAATACACGGAGCAACCAAGTCAACCATGCTATCAAAACCTAATGGCTCAAGTACTAGAGTTAGCAGCATTTAGGTATTATTCATCATTTCAAATACATACATAAATACATATATATTTTTTCTTTGTGTGTGTGTGTGTGTGTGTGTGTGTGTGTGTCGCCGTGGCCTATTGGTAAAGCAGCCTCTTTTAAGGTCGTTAGTCCCCTCAGGTCACAGGTTCGAATCCCCCTCTGGCCAGTTTACTGGTAATGAGGACGGTCCTCGAATAGTTAGACACATGAGAGTGGTTGGGGCTCATATAATAGCTTCCGACCAATTTAATATATATATATATATATATATATATATATATATATATAGAGACATCTACATGTGTGTGTCCCCCCCCCATGTGCATATTCTAAAAGAAGTAGATGGAATCGAACCCGAGACCGTGGGGACTTACGCCGAAACTGTCAACCAACAGGCTACCAGTTGCGCGGACGACGCACACTTACACAGATATATATATATATATATATTAATATTATTCGTCATTTCACATTTTGGGTGAATAGTGCTACAAAAGCGCAATGTCGTTGCTATGTTTGGTCCTCACTAGTACCAGAAAAGCATGAAGCATGTTAGTATATACATATATGTAGGCCACAGTTTATGTAATGAAGGCATTTTTGCTCGGGCTTTACTAGGCATTAACTATTAAAACCATATGTAAAAAAATAACATGTACGTGGATACAACACTTTCTATGACTAAAAAGTACTACATAGTAGTAACATAACATCTAACCTGATAGCTGAATCCGTTGTATGGAGAAATATACCCCATTGGTAGTGCTCCAAACAATGAAGGTTGTTGTAATGAATTCATATGAGGAACACAGGAAGCTTGAGATTGAGCTTTTTGAACTTTACGAGCCTTCCTCTCTTTTTCAGTGTCAGCCCACTTGACAACTAAAGGTACATTTGAACCCTAAAAACAGCAAAACAATATTTGGGTTTGAATCAAATGAAATAAACGGCATATGAAATGAACAGGATCATTTAAGCTCCTAAATTCCAAAACAAAACCATAATATGGTTGTCTATGTATTTGTGGATGTGAAACTGTTTTGTGTGCAAGCGTGACGGAGTTGGTGATTGACAGATCAGATATGCACCTTTTTAGTATAACATGCAACATTATGAAACATAGCTAGATGTTGCAGCTCTGATGCAATAAAATTAAAAAAAATAAAGTCTTAATAATATTAGTTACAACATAGAAAATGCTAAATGTAGTATAACTCTTCAAAAACTAAAATTTATATCGAATCTAAATATGAGAAGAAACTGTAATGCATTCTATAGTAACATTTGAATTACCTTTTTTTTTCCAATTAATTTTTTGAACTTCAGCTTATAAACGTAATATTAAAATTATAGATCTCAGAAAAAGCATCCCAAGTAAAACAATAACAGGCAGAATAAAAATAAATAATATAGGGCATAAATTTTATTATATTGCAATAGACCTAATAACAAGATAATATAGAATTACAAATTAATATACTATCAAGCACATTATAAAGAAACCCTACCAAGATTCATGACTAAAGCATCAATGTATATAAAAAGTTTGGCCTCAGTGCCAACAGCATTAGTGCTGTAACTTTTTAACATTACTATTTGGCAGATGAATTGCAAAATAAATAGACAGAAAACAAAAATCAGTAACACTCCAAAAGAATATTTCCAACTTAAATTTTCTATACATAATACTGAGATCTAGAAAGAATAAATTCGGGAACTAAAAAGTTTTGCCTTGGTGAAGAAAGACATAAGCCTCAAGATAGATCGAGGCATAAGCCTAAAAATAGAAAAAAACACTTCTAAAACTAATAATAACTCATGATTATGACATAAACTATTAACATTTTTATTTAGTTTATTTTCATGAAAATATAAACCGCAAATCTCATTCTAAAATATTGATATAAAATGATTTTTTTTTAATGAGATTTAATAAGCATTTATTTAAACTTTAAATACACCAAGAGGAGTAAGATTGACAGTCTAATCATCATTGTCATCCTCTTCAAAAAAAATAATCATATGTAATACTTTTATCGTCATATGATTAAGTCTTATTGGCAACTTTCAAAGTCATCTTCAATAACTATATTTTTTTTCTTACTCTTTATATTAATTAATATTAGATATAAAAATTTAAATAAGATCATTAACTAATTACACAATCAATTATCATACTCAAATTATCTTTTGACTTTTTCAAGGTATTTTTTTAAATATATTAAATAGAAAAATAATATAAGATAATAACAAATAATATATATTAATAATATAATGAGAGACTTACATACATACCACACAGTTCATATGTATTACATACATACCACACAATTCATACGTACTTACATATATAACACCTAAATTTTGATGTTTACTAATATAAGACTTAATGTCAGTCATATCAAAACATAGGCATGAGATGGTGCATTTTATTATTCAAAAATTAATATCAGTGGAATTGTTCATGTGATGCTAAAAATTTGAATGTTAAAATTTAGGTATTACATATGTAAATACATAAGAACTGTGTGATGTGTATGCATATCCCTCTAATAAAATATAATATAATAAAAATTTTCAAGAAGTACTGCCCTTGCAAAAAAGCCTTATTGGTGATAGTGAGGCTTAAGCCTCGAAACGTAATCCTTGAGGTTGTTTTGAGTGCCTAGAGTGCTTTTTTAAACAAGGCATAATACGATGGAAATGTATAGTTCATGACATTATAATTATAATAATAGTATGAAAAATTGCCCGTGATGATTGCTAGACATAAGAAAAAGGTGGCTAGCTCTACAGCACTCGCTAGTATACTTTTGCATGTTCAGTTGCGGTGAAACTGTCATCATTAAATACACATCTATTAGTTTCCCCATCAGCAGCTGTAGTACTTTTAACTGACTACTACGGAGTTTCTCTTATTTTCTCACCAGAAATTCCAACATTTTTGGATTTATCTCCATCATAAGTGATTTTAGAGACATAATTTTGACACTTGCAGAAGTCTTCTACAGATAATTGCGGCACTTCCCCGGCAAACCTAGGGTGCGTTTGGGGCAGCTTGTGCGTTTCAGGATACTGCTTATCCTGAAACGCGGCCCGCAGGTCTACCGCGGGGTTCGACTCGTGGTCTACGTTTAGTGTAAAAATGGAACCTCGTTTTTGGATAAACCGGTAAAACACACGATCTAAACAGTACCGCGGTGTTTTCAAAAACGCCCCCGCACTATTAAGCTGCCCCCAAACGGGCCCCTAGGCTATGAATCTGTGATCACCCTTTTAGCCAGATTTCTTACTTTTCCTTTAAACTTGTCTACTCAACAATAACTGATTCCACTGGACTTTAGTCATCATGGAAACTTATCCATATTTTACTATACAAAGTAATCAGGTCATTAGACATTATTACTGTGCTAAGCATTACACAATAAACAAGAGTATGAAAGAAGTTATAAACTTCTTGGGAATTTGCCATCCCATCATCTCACCGTAACCTGGGCGAAGAACAAACATGGATGCAAGTTGAGTCACATTTGAAAATCATGTTGTGAACTATAAAGACGATGGTTGTGCTCATTCTATCAGCTCGAGATGTTGGGAGAGTGATGTAATGCATTAATGGAAAACCACATTCTAACGTCAAAAGAGGAAAAACAATAAAGTACAAACTTCATAAATTTCATTGGCAACTATATGCAAATCCTGAAACATTTTTTGATGAATTCATATTGCAGTGAATTAAATTTTGTAATGTTTCCACGACTGAAAATTTTGTTGATCCGAAGCTTCCAATGTGGCTGGAAAAGGCTCAGTTGTAAAAAAAAAATGTAAAGAAGGCTTTGTATAGTTGGAAAAGGCTTTGTATAGAAAATTTTACATATGACAATACTATACTTTATCATATGAATTTTTTTTCATATAACAAAACCTTAGAGAAAAACAGTTGCAAATCCATAAACCTCCATTCTCTAATAGAAAAAATGAAATAAAAGGCATATTCTTCTTCACAATTTATCAATATGAGCATTTGATTAGAAAAAACTTTAGTCCACAAGTCGTTAAGTTAAAAGCAGTTGGGGGAGACAGAAAACCATCTCTTCGCTCTCCAGCTCAAACATTTGCAATGCAGAAAAGTTTATGGAAAACAATTTTTAACAAGAGCACTAAACAAAGGATAGAGATATAAAAATAGTGTGTAGATAAATTATTAATGGAAACCAGGTTTAGTTGACCAAATCTGAATACTTTCTTCAGTCGCCTGTTCACTAAATATAAAGAACTTAACATAGTTTGCACCAATATACACCAACTAGCAAATTCTGCATTGAGGTGAAAAACTCTCATGACAGTTAAAGCACTCTAACAACATGGTTACACACCTTAATGGAAAAAAAACCGAGGAAGCTTGTTTTGTAGCAGCAAGAAAAGTTTAAATGGTGCCTACATCCTATACTTATCCAGTGATTGTTGCAACTAAAATCTTTAACTTCACGTTTTAGACTACGGTGAATGTCTCTGACAAGATGAAGCGAGTCCTAATGTTTCCTACAAAAGAGTTCGGGATGAGAAAAGCTAAGTTTAATTGTTCACAACAACAAACCTCCATCATATGCTTCCCATTTAAATCCTCGAGAGCAGCTAAGGCTTCCTCTTTGGTTTCATATTTAAGAAAGGCACAACCTGTTTTATTATAAAAAAAAAATGGAATTAGTGTACCTACTGTGGATATGTAACTTAAAAGTATACATTCAGGTCAAAAAACAAAGTAAATGGCTAACTAGAAGATAAATAAGAAAGAAAACAGTACCTTTACTTGTTTTCTGAGAACCCCGAAGGATCTGCAAATCTTTTACATTACCATACTTAGAAAACAAAGCAGTAACTTCTTCATCTGTTACGTTCTTCGGCAACATACCAACGAAAAGCTTATGCTCTGGAAAGGAAAAAAACACAAAAATATTATCATGTCTAAACATCAAAAAATTATCCGTCACATTCTTATTAGTGAATCCATGACAAGAAAACTATTTATTAAAAAAGTTCAAAATCAGTAATGATGCAAAGCAACAAGATTAGCTGAAATAAAAAAAAATCAAAATTAAAGCATTTCAGTTCATAATTTTCTAACTAGCGCTGGAGTAAAATATGGCACACCTAGCCTTTCCAACTCGCCATCTGCATACTTTACTTGCAAAGGACTTGAAGCCTGAAAAAGTAACATAGATGTTAAAACTAAAGAAGAGCTGAAAAGCAATAATATAAAAAAAGAACTAGGGCAAACTGCATCTTTTAATACCAAATCAAACAATTATTTAAGGCAACTATGAAATGCACCGGAAAGCAAAAATTTTGTTAGCCGCTAAAATTAGTCATAAAAGTTAGTCTGATTACACAATACAGAGTTAATAAAACAAATGAAAATGCAATGGTACGATAAGAAATAACACTAGAAAAATATTGCAGGAAAATATATGAAGCTACATATTTCCGTCACTATGTACACTATTATATCTTCTTTCAATGATACATGTACCCATCAAACAATGTAACTTACAGAGTTATGTGCATAAATTATGCATGGTATGAAACAGCGTAAAACTTACTGAAACAAAATAGAAATAGATGCAAAAAATATTTTTAAATATATTTATTTCTTTTTAAAAAATAATCATTCTACCATCACCATCATTACTTCCTGTATATGAAGCAACTACATAAAGCAAGGGGATCAGAAGACTGGCATTAAACAATGTCTGTTCAGAATGGAAATTTGAAAATCTAGAATTACGAGAAAATAATGAACAACACACTGCTTCTGAGCATAACTGCACTGACAGAAAAACTAAGGTCTAATACAAATCCTGAGCATAATGGGCAAAATGCCAATGGTTCAGATATCAACTAGAACAAAATAGAAGATGGGACATTTTCATGTGAAGGAGACGAGCGACGAGTGAAGAATGAATAAGATATCGAACTCACAGATACTCCAGGAAAGAACATTTTCAGGTGTCTAGTGAAGAGAGAGAGAGAGAGAGAACACGGATAATTCCAATAAGGGTGTCACTAGCTGGATGCTACCTTTATGCACAAGCAATGCCTTTCAAGAATGATAACTTTAATCTATTATGTCAGTGTTCAAAAAGTATAACCATTCTTAATTCATTTGACGGTAGAGGAAGTCATAGCAGTGCAAAAGTAAATTTAGAGTTGTCGCACTAAAGGAAAATTATAAAATCATGAGGACACAACCTAGTTATTGCATTTGAAAGATTTAAATTTGGAAGGAAACTTGAAGCACTGACCAAAGATGATTTTATCTTCAAAGAGAGCAACAAAAATCTGTTATACTGACAGCCATTAGGAAGCAAGCATGGGTCAGGTGAACTCTCCCAACGTTTGGCTGGTTGAAGTTTGGACAGCTATGCATTTTCATGAGCCGGCTGATGAACTCTCCTTTCATGAGAATTTTGGCCAAATCACACTATCTCATATAAACAATATCACACACCCCAACCATGCAAAGAACATAGAGATAATATCACTAATTAAAGTATGGGCGGGCGAATAATTGATTTTAATTTAGCATTAGTTATTCACCATTCTCTCATATCTTGTTTGAATCAACACCGGTACCCTAAAATATTTAGTAATCGTAATTGAACACAGCTATAAGTAACAACCAATTCTCACCAGAGACTAGTGCTTCAACCATGACAGACACCCCAAGTCCCTGTTCACTTTTCTAATATGATAACTGTCGAGATATGACTAAGATGGAAAGAAAGTTGTGAGAATTAATTCTAATTTCCTTAATTAAGGAAATTAGAATTAATTCTCAAATCCCTTAAATTAAGGAAATTAGAATAAATTTGTAATCCCTTAAATTAAGAGAAATAGTTAAATAGTTTCCTAGTTTTCCTCCTTTAAAAAAAAGTTTTGTTCGCATTAGAGAAAAGTATAGAACAGAGATTAAAATCGAAAAAAAGCAAGTGAATTACAAATTATTTTTTTGATTTTCCACATGGTATCAGAGCCCAGGCTGAAACCCTAGAGAACACCGTCTGTTGTCGTCATTCTCCAGTTAGGGTCGGTTCTCTGTGACTAGCTTTCTCTAGATCGAGGAGCTCCTGTTCTGCAATCTTGCGATCTCGGCGCGTCGAGCGGCCGCTTCCGCGCGCTTCTCTGACTCCTCGCATTTCTTGGCAGCACGGGATTTCAGTCCTTCTGCCTCGATCCAGTAGCGGTTCAAAAAATCGTTCTTTGCCGTTGTAGTGTATTTCCTTCCGAGCACGAGCGACTCTTCCTCCCGAGCACGGGATTCCAGTAGCGACTCTTCCTTCCGAGCACGGGCTGCTTCCGCCTTAGTGTTCGTTCCCATCTTCTTCGGCATCTCGATTCTCTGCGATCTGCGCTCCATCCTCTCTGCTTTGCCCAAGAGGAGCAGCACGTTGTCACGAGGAAGATCGTCCTTTGCCGCTGAAGTACTTTCTGCTGTTTGTCGCTGCAATCCTATGCCGGAGATCTCGCGATCTTTGCCGCTGTTTGGATTCTTTTTATTCGTTGTCTTAATTGCTGCGATTTTTTTACCACTGCAGGTTGATTCTAGCCTTAATTGCTGTAAATTTTTCTTCTCCACCATGTCAATGTCTAAAACCAGTATCTCCAACTACTCTAACTATTCTGAAGAATACAATGCTGTTCAGAAAATTGGAGAGTTGCAGAATATTCGGGCATCCAACAGGTTCAATGAGAAGAACTATCTCAATTGGTCCCAAATTGTCCGCACATACCTAAAAGGCAAAGGGAGGATTAATCACCTACTTGGAACCGGATCAGAAAAAAGGGATCCAGCCTCTACAGCATGGGAAGAGGAGGATTCCATGATTATGTCCTGGCTATGGGATTCTATGGACCCAACGATCAGTGACACTTGCATGTTCTTGAACACCGCAAAGGAAATCTGGGACTATATCAACCGCACATACTCGAAAGCCCGCAATGTTGCCCTTGTGTATGAAATCAAGAAAAAAACTGGAGCAACCAAACAAGGAGACAAATTTGTCACAGAGTATGCAACTTTATTGTAGAATCTGTGGCAGGAACTGAATTATTATCGTGTAATTGAGATGAAATGCCCTGATGATGTTGCCACCTTGAAGAAGTTCATTGAGAATGATCGAATATATGATTTTTTGGCAGGATTGAATCCTGAATTTGATCATGTTAGAATCCAAATCCTCGGCAAGGAGGATACACTGTCTCTAGAAGAGACAATCTCTTTAATCCGAGCAGAAGAAAGTCGGAGGAGTGTCATGCTAGAACCACATACTATGGATGGGTCAGCCTTAGCAGCAAACACAAATCAGGAGAAGTCAAAGAACGATAACCAAGGGAAGGAGAACAAAGAAAATTTTTGGTGTACTTATTGCAAGAAACCGAGACATACAAGGGAGAAGTGTTGGAAGTTAAATGGTAAACCTCCAAGCCGAGAATGGGGCAACTGTGGGGAGAAACAAAGGCCTCGAGCAACCCAATATGGAGAAAAAATCAACAATAGGGGGATTCAGCAGTGAAGAAATTGAGAAATTGAGAAACTTATTGGGATCTCTTGAAAAGCCTTCTGGAGCATGTTCGATAGCTCTTTCAGGTAAAATTGTTTGCATGAATGTCTAAGACAAATTATATACCAACTCTTGGATCATTGACTCCGGTGCTACTGAACATATGACCCCCACTCAACGCTTCCATTCCTATACCCCCTGTCCAAATAATAGAAAAATTATCATGGTCAATGGCTCTTTAGCTACCGTTGCAGGGATTGGTGATATACATATCACACCTAGCCTTATCCTGAAAAACGTTCT
>NW_018164718.1:877678-884609 GCF_001263595.1 Phalaenopsis equestris | reverse complement strand
AACAAAGATGTCATTTGGCTGTATCACTTACGTCTTGGTCATCCCTCTTTTAGGGTTCTAAATATAATGTTTCCTCATTTATTCCAAGGATTAAATATTTCTGAGTTTCATTGTGACATTTGTGAATTGGCAAAACATATCCGTGTATCTTTTCCTATTAGCAATAAAAGAAGTTCTCATCCTTTTCATCTCATTCATAGTAACAAATGGGGTCCTTCCACTATACCTAATGTTTCTGGGGCTCATTGGTTTGTATCCTTAATTAATGATTGCACCCGAGTTACATGGCTCTTCCTTCTTAAACAAAAATTTGATGTTAGCACAGTTATGCCTAACTTCCATTCAATGGTTGAAAATCAATTTGGGGTCAAAATAAAAAGCTTTAGAACAGACAATGCTAGAGACAATGCTAGAGATTACTTCAATCAAATTCTTTCACCTTATTTTCAATCACAGGGGATTATCCATAGCTCATCATGTTAGTTCTTACTGCCACACAAATGATCAATAGACTTCCCTCCTGTGTGTTAGAAAACAATAGCCCCATAGAGGTCCTAAATAGCTTCTACCCTCACTTCAGAACCTCAAATGATCTCACTCTCAGGGTATTTGGGTGTACTGCATTTGTTCATGTCCACAAACAACATAGAGGGAAGCTAGATCCGAGAGCCATCTAGGTTACTCCTCCACTCAAAAGGGATATAAGTGTTATAATCCCTCTACCATAAAATTTTACATCTCTGCAGATGTCACTTTCACAGAAAATAAATCTTTAAAATAAAAGTCCTCTCTTCAGGGGGAGATTTCCATGATGGAAGATAGTACTTGTGAGCCATTTGAACCACTTAAAACCCTTGACCTTCCACATGTGCCAACCCATGTTATTGAACCTAGATCAAACTCTCCTCCTATTCCAGCTGAACCCGAGTCCTCTGAACCAATCACATATGAGTCACTTGATCATGAACCCTTATCATCTCCTACTCCAACCAATGTCACTAATGATTTCCCGAGATTTCCTCAGGTGTATTCAAGGAGAAAGGTCGTTCCTGAACTGACACAAGTCCAATGATCCAATCCACTCTATCCACTATCTCACTATGTATCTCTCAAGCGTCTATCACCGGCCCACAAAAGATTCATTGTGAGTTTGAACGTCATTGTCATTCCTAACAATGTGTCTGAGGCATTGACAAAAAAGGAATGGAGAGACGCTATGAAAGAGGAAAAGAGTGCTTTAGAAAAGAACAAAACATGAGATCGTTGACAAACCAAAGGAAAAAAACATTGTTCATTGCAAGTGGATTTTTACATTAAAGTACAAGACTTATGGATCCTTTGAAAGATATAAGGCAAGGTTAGTAGCTAAAGGGTACACACAGACTTACGGGGTGGATTATCAGGAAATCTTTGCTCCAGTTGCAAAAATGAACACTGTGAGAATCCTGTTATCATTGGCTGCTCACTTTAATTGGCAAATGCTACAGTATGATGTAAAGAATACTTTCCTTCATGGTGACCTAAATGAGGAAATCTACATGAACATCCCTCCAGGAGTTGAAGGGGACACATGTAACAAGGTGTGCAAGCTGAAAAAAGCCATTTATGGGTTAAAACAATCTCCTAGAGCATGGTTTGGCAGATTTGCAAAAGTCATGAAGGAATCTGGGTATAATCAAAGCCAAGGTGACCACACTCTTTTCATTAAACATTCAGCTGTAGAGGGAGTGACTACTCTTTTAGTCTATGTGGACGACATCATAGTGACTGGAAATAATGAGAAAGAGAAGCATGAATTGAAGCTGAGACTAGTAAAAGAATTTGAAATCAAGGAACTGGGGAAATTGAAGTACTTCCTCGGTCTTGAGGTGGCATATTCCACACAGGGGATCTTCATATCTTAGCAGAAGTACGTGATTGATTTATTGACAGAATCAGGGAAGACTGGGTGTAAGTCAATCGCTACTCCAATTGATCCAAACTATAAGTTGGGAGAAGCTAAAGAAGAACCAGCTATGGATAAAAGAATGTACCAGAGATTAGTTGGCAAACTCATATACCTTGCTCACACTCGACCGGACATAACATATTCTGTAAGTATGATCAGTCAATTCATGCATGATCCTAGAGAACCTCATCTTCAGGTTGCCTACAGGGTACTGCATTACTTGAAAGACAATCCGGGGAAAGGAATCTTGTTCAAAAGGAATGACACTCTTACTCTGGAAGCCTACACCGATGCTGACTATGCTGGCTCCATAGTGGATAGAAGATCAACTACAAGATATTGTACTTTTCTTGGAGGTAACCTGGTGACATGGAGGAGCAAGAAGCAGAATGTAGTGGCAAGGTCATCTGCAGAATCAGAGTTCAGGGCTATTGCTCAAGGATTATGTGAATTACTGTGGCTGAGAATCAACTTGGATGATTTAAGAATCCCATGGGAGGGTCCTATGAAGCTCTACTGTGACAACAAGTCTGTCATTAATATAACTCATAATCCTATACAACATGATAGGACAAAGCATATTGAGATTGATAGACATTTCATCAAAGAAAAACTGGAGGAAGTGTTAGTGTGTATGTCCTATGTTCCATTAGAAAGACAATTAGTCGATGTTCTAACAAAGGGGCTGAACAGTTCAAGTTTCCATGATCTTGTATCCAAGCTGAGAATGGAATATATCTATTCCTCAGCTTGAGGGGGAGTGTCGAGATGTGACTGAGATGGAAATAAAGTTGTGAGAATTAATTTTAATTTCCTTAATTAAGGAAATTAGAATTAATTGGTAAATCCCTTAAATTAAGGAAATTAGAATAAATTTGTAATCCCTTAAATTAAGGGAAATAGTTAAATAGTTTCCTAGTTTTTCTCCTTTTAATCTCCTATATAATACCTTGTATGATCAATTCAAAAGGGCAAGTGAAATACAAATTATTTCTTTGATTTCCCACAATAACTGTTTGCAAGTTAGCAGCAACTTTCATAAGCGGAAGGTCATAATATTTGCAAGCACTACCTATGCTAAAGGATGTAACTCAATGGATATTGTAGTTACAAGTGCCACATCTGCCTAAACTTTTCGGAGTCTACTTTTGAAACATGGACACAATGGAACTAAACAGCAGGAACGTTATTATGGGATTTGTCACATATGTGCAACCAAATAACTCTAGTACAAATTTAGAACCATGTTATCCATAAAATTCAGCCTTTTACAAAGGAAAAAAATCACATGCATGATGAGTTCCTTATTTGACATACCATAAAATTTCAAAAGCAAGGGAATTTTTCAACAAGCTACAGTACATGAAACACCCAAAACTACTTACTACTCACTTAAACATTTATGGCAAAATTACTCCTTTATCCCTATACAATAAAAGAAAAGACAATGATTCAGTTTCTTACAGATCAATCACACATGCATTTGTCAAATCGAATTAAAAAAGTGAAATAAACTATCAAAAAATTAAAAAACTTCCAGAATGTGATTAGAAGAGAGTATCTGTTGACTTCCAAGATAGACGCACAAAAGATATTTAACAACTATGATTGTAAATTTAGAAGCATTTGGAAAACCAGTAAACCAATAGTCCAGCATGCCTTGCAAAGCAAAAACATAAATAAAAAGCACCTATGTTACATCTATTTCTAAACTTAGTTTATTCAGAGATGATCATGTTAGAAGTTTTACTATGAAATAATTTATTCCTGTTAAAAGTTATCATGATTAAATTTATTTCCTTGGCTTAGAGTTATTTCCTTTCCTATTTTATGCTTTATGTTGTTTCCATTATCTCCAAGTAATTAATATGAATTGATTAAATGGAGATATATGTGTAATATCTATTCTTAGCAGTTACTTTTTTTTATTGTCTTTCCTATTGTAGGATTCATGTAAGGATTATTTATACCCTTGTTTCATATTAATAATATTATTCCGCATTATTTTAAATTTCAACATGATATCAGAGCCAAATTCCCTACCTAGAGTCGTTGGTCCTCCCTCCAGAGCCGCCAGGCTCCCTTCCTGCCAACTCCCTGCAAGAAGGGAGGGACACTTTCTCTCCCTGCAGGTTGTCCGCAGGTCCTCTCCACCGGAGTAGATCCCAACAACCCCTTTGAAGCATTGCCTTCTTTTTTTGTCGCGATCCCGCACGATTCTCTCCCTTCTCGATTTGCAGAGCCGGGAGTCGACCTTCAAATAGCAGGAGTTCTCATTTCCAAAGCAAATCCCAACTCTCGAGCGGGAGTTTCTCTCTCTAGCACAAATCCCAACCAAACAAAGGCGGTAACATTCTATCTCTAGTTTGCCTATTGGATTTAGTTCCTCTTTCCAACAAAAATAAAGAAAGGAGGACCTCTTTTCCCTATTGCCTTCCCCGATGGTTCTCCCATCTCCTCTGGTTCTCCCATCTCCGCTGATTCTCTCATCTCCGCTAGCTTCCCTGTCGGTTCTCCCATCTCCATTTTCCCTGCATGTTTCACCCGACACTCCCTCCTATAGTCTTTTCTGCCATCGGAACTACCTCTGCAAATTTTCCCCTGCATATTTCAAACAGTTGGACCCATTCCCTACATACCTTCCAGCTGGACCTTCTGTCATAACTGTTGAATCTCTCCCTACAGGTCCTTAACAGTCATAAATCATCTCTATCGACTAGAAAACATTCATGTAGACCTTAACGACACCTTCCTGCACGCCGCAAATTCCAGCAGCCACCTTTATGGCGTCCTCTGCCGTTTAGCATGCATGGATTGTGGAAACAAAAGGAAACTTGTTACAAAGAAGTTCATCTTTGGTTTGCCTTCAAAACGACTTTAGGAAGGTTAATACAAAAGTGAGACTGAGTGTATCCTTGAATGGTATCCCAGCAGCAGGCCTACACGCCCTTCTCCGTCAGTTTCTTCCCTGCTACCTAAAAGAAAACCTCTCAGCCCATTAGTGAAGCACGACAACGGAGAAATGATTCTCAAACCCATAGATACTCACTTCCAACTCTTTCTGGACTTCTCTTTCACTACCTCATTTTTCTCAAATAATTGTTGGGTTGAAGCAACACACGGATTCATTTTTCTCAAGATGAGCCAAATTATTTTGGTGAAGAATACACGGATTCCTTTGAAGAAGTTTGTAGATAATTGAAGCTAAATTATTAATTTTGGCGAAATCTTATACTTAGATTATTTTTAAATTTAATTTAATATTATTATCTTAACTCAAAAAAAAAATAATAGGATATATATCTTTCCTACATGGCATAATTTATAGAGTGATGTGACGGAAATCTTGATACGTAGGCAAGTTATCTAATTTGGTTTTTTAAATATTGAATAAGAACAAAATGTTGAATATTTTAAAAGATTAATTTCTAAAAAAACAAAATGAAGACAATTTTTTTATATGCATTAAAATTGAATAAAGTTTGAGTGGAATTTTTTAATAAGATTAACTTAAAATTTTATTTCTCATTTAAATTTAACTTCTAAAAATAATGAATTAACAAATTTAGTTACACAAAATATTAAATAAAATTTGATTAATTTTTTTTCTTACAAAAATGACTTAACAAATTTATTTCTCATTTAAATTTTATTTCTAAAAAATAATTATTAGAATACAGTCAACATTATTTAAAAAAATATTAACACAAAAATACCCACCCAACCTTTATTTATCTTGTTATTTCTAAAAATTCAACTATATTTGCATCTCTAAATCCCAATCAAATTACATTATCTATCTTTCCTCTTCATTAATATCCTTTTCGTTGAAAACTTAATATTTATATTTAGATTTGATTTGAAAAAATGAATTAAAATTAAATTAACATTCTTAAGAAAAATGATATAGGCAAAAATCACTCCTACTTGTCAAATTTTTTATCATATCACTCTAAAAATTGAGAAACATAGATCTGATATATATGTATGTATGTATCTATGTATGTATCTATGACTGTATCTATGTATCTATATATATATGTATGTATATATATATATACATACATATATATATAGATACATAGATACAGTCATAGATACATACATAGATACCATACATACATACATATATCTATAATATATATATATATGTATGTATGTATGTATGTATGTATGTATGTATGTATGTATGTATCTATATATGTTTTATGTGATTTTGGATGGTGCGGCTCAAGAAACCTGTTTGAGTATGTGCATATTTCCTCCAATTTTATTTTATTTATTTATTTATTATTATTATTATTTTGTGGCTTAAGCTTTGCCACATCTTTTGATGTGTTTTAATGTCAATCTGCATATCGTAATTCATGTTTATTAACACTATCATTGCCGGTTCCAAACCCGGATGTGAAAAGTGAAGGGTTGCATTAGGTAGTCGAAAACCAATATAAAACTTGTCGAAAAAAAATCATGATATGAATCATTTTAATCTTTGTGTAAGCGCTCAGGGCGTCCCCTGGACACGACGTGTTGTATAACCTGAATACAGTGAAAAGTGTGCAAGGATCACTACACCAGCGCCCGTAGTGTCAAATAAGCAAAGGTTCTCACATTACAGGATACGGGTAAAGATATTAGTCCATAAAACTAATTAAATTAAAATTATGATAGGATATTGAAATATAGGTACTCTCAATGGCAAATTCATGAAATTAGTTGATATTATGAATCATAGAAAGATTAATATCTTATGTATTCAAGAAACAAAATGGGTTAGAAAAAAAACTAAGGAGATTAATAACTTAAGTTTTACACTTTGTTATTCTAGTAAGAGTCACACTAAATGATGTAGGTGTAATTATAGATAAGAGTTTGAAATAGGGCTATCACTTTGGCTCGTTGTTCGTGAACAGCTAGTGTTTGGCTCGTTAAGCAGTTCGTGTTCGGCTCGTTCGTTAAGCCTAACGAGCCGAACACGAACAA
>NW_018164718.1:876977-877458 GCF_001263595.1 Phalaenopsis equestris | reverse complement strand
CGAACACACTGTTCACGAGCCGATTTCAAACACGAGCCGATTTCGAACACGAGCTATTTCGAACGAGCCGAACAAGAGCCAAGCCTGAGCTCGCTCAAGCTCGGCTCATTTACAGCCCTAGTTTGAAAGATAATGTTAGCCAAATATTTTCCTATTTCTATTGGATTACATCAGGGATCGGCTTTAAGCCCATATCTTTTTGCTATAGTTATAGATGGTCTTACTGGACATTTACAGGAGGAGGTACCTTGGTGTATGCTTTTTGCTGATTTTTGCTGTAGAAAGGAAAGGAGTCAGTGCAGGAGGAGGGTGGGGATGATAATGATGAGGAGAGAACACTTGAATTGTGGAGGTCTACATTGGAGTCTAAAGGTCTTCATTTGAGTAGAACTAAAACTGAATACATGGAATGTAATTTTAGTAGTAGTAGCTCTAGTGACAGAAGTGTGACTTTGGGTGATCAAATTATTAAAATGTGTGA
>NW_018164718.1:842232-876633 GCF_001263595.1 Phalaenopsis equestris | reverse complement strand
GCATTAAATGGTTTGGTCACATAAAGCGTCGACCATCTGATGATCCGATTAGGAGTGTAGATGTTTTAGATTCGAATTATGTTAAGAAAGGCAGAGGTAGACCTAGAAAGACTTGGGCTTATTGTATAAGAAATGATCATAATTTATTAGAACTAAATGAAAATATGACACTAAATAGGACGCAATGCGGAAAAAAGATTCATGTAGCCGACCCACGTAGCGGGATTAAGGCTTTGTTGTTGTTGTTGTTGTTGTTGGTGGTGTGTTGTAATTGTTGGGTTGAAACAAGAATTGGCATGTCGGTACACTTATAAATTCTCTCAAACTCTATGCAGGTTCTTCTCTATTTTTATCCTTTGCCACCAGAACTCTCCCTACAGCCGAAAGTATCATGTTGCAAGCTTTTCCTACAACAGACCCTACTCCAGAGCTTTCCCTGCAGCAAACCCTCCTCCGAAGCTTTTTCCTGCATCAGGTCCTCCAGAATCTTTCCTGCAACAGACCCTCCTCCGGAGCTTTTTTTGCATCAGACCTCCTCCATAACTTTTTTCCTGCAGCAGTTTTTATTGTGGAGCTTTTCTTGTATGAGACTCTCCTGTGAAGCTTTTCCTGCATCAGGCTCTCCTCCGGAGCTTTTCCAGCAGTAGGCCCTCATTTGAAGTTTTTTTTCCTGTATAAGGCACTTCTCTGGAACTTCTCCTGCAGCAAGTACTCCACCAGAAATCTTCCTACAGCAGGCCCTCCTCCAAAGCATTTTCCTACATCAAGTCATCTTCCAAAATCTTTCCTGTGCTACCCTCCTCCGGAGCTTTTATTATAGCGAGTCCTCCTCCGGAGCTTTTCTGCAGCAGGCCTCCACCTAAATTCTTCCTACAGGCCCCCTCTAGAGTTTTTTTCCTGCAGCAAAGCCTACCTCTGGAGCTTTTATTTTTTTTCTGCAGGTCATACCCTGCAACTTTTCTAGTTGGTTGACTTCTTCCTTACAAACTTTACTGTATAAAAAAGGATCATAATTTATTAGAATTAAATGAAAATATGACACTAAATAGGACACAATGGAGAAAAAGGATTCATGTAACCAACCCCACGTAGTGGGATTAGTAGTGGGATTAAGGATTAAGGCTTTGTTGTTGGTGTTGTTGGTGTTGTCGTTGTTGTTGTAGAAGTTATGAGGATTAAATTTATTTTCTTGGATTGAAGTTATTTCCTTTCCTATTTTATGTTTTATGTTGTTTCCTTTATTTTCAGGTAATTAATATTAATTGATTAATTGAAAATATAGGTGTTATATGTTTCCTTTCCTGTTATTTATTTTTTATTGTCTTTCCTATTTTAGAATTCATGTAAGGGTTATTTATACTCTCATTTCATATCAATAAAATTATTTTGTATTATTTTGAATTTCAACAGATCATAACATAATTATTTTAAATTATTATCACTATTATTAAAGCCCAAATTTATATATGCAGCACCAATGAAGAAGGGTAAGAATACTACAAGCATTGAAAAGTTATAAAAATATCAAAAAAAAAAAAAGAAAACAATTACAGAAATATGTTTCTCTACAAAACGATATAAGCCTGTCGTTTCATTTGCTTTCAAACAATTAAGTTAATACAGTTTTGATTTATGCGGAAAAGTGCACATAAAGCACTACAGTACATGTGAACCTCCGACATGGCTTCATTTCTAAGGTCAACAACTTGTAGTGGTTAGAACATCATCATGAGAATACCATTGACTTTGTTTTACGCCAAAAAACAAAATACATAAAAAGCGCAACGTTACCAAAGCCATAGCATAGTTTTACAAGTCGCAGAAAAGATGCTTTCATTGAATGCACTCATGTTGAGAAATTTTCTTAAGAGAGTTGGCAAAGAAACTATTCAAGTGGACTTAAAACCAGTGATGGTGGGCACGTTCAAGGCGAAATGGTTGCTTAATCCTTGAAGCTCAATGCGCAACATCCCCTAAGAAAAGTCACCTATTTCAATTATGTTGAATATTGCTAGAGTATAGTATGATAATCATGAAATTAATATTACACTATAGTAGGCAATAACAATTCATTTTCAAAATATATTTCAATCCAAAAACCAAAATGGAAAAATCTTTCCATCCATACACTTTTCACCATGACTATGTCCCACCCCCCCCCCTATTTTTCTTCCATTTATTAGTCTAATCCCTCCTATCAACTACCTTATCATCCTCCTAATCAGCATCAAACTATGTTGTTGCATACCTAGAAGCTCTTGTTACCTGAATTTGATTTGACATGTATTTTAGTGAGTTTAGTTTCCTGTCATTTTCAACTAATACTCCTTAAATATCATCTCAGGTAAAATATTTATCATCAAACAACTTATTTGTGGGTGCTAATTAGCTTAGCTAATAAAGAACTTAGAAGTTGTTGCCCAGATCCTGAAATCAAATCTTGAATACATCAAATTTGTACTTCAGTAATCATCATAACAAACAAAGAAATACTATATCATCAATATTTAAGATATTAGCACATATCTATTCATTAAACTACTCATTAATATCATCAAGGACATTAAGAGAGAAATCAATGCCACTCTGCATCTCATGATAAGTCCTAAGAGCTTGATTTTACTTCACATAAAATCATGTAGTCTTTTTTATCCAATGTGTATCTAGAAAACATTTCTAAAGTTCCTAAATATTTACATATTTATTACTTTGATATAGGTTTCACTTTATATATTATGGTTGCAATGTTTTAAAATCATAATCAATTTTTTTCATTAATGAGGTAAGTGTGTAATCGCCGACGGCCTTAAACCAAGATGCTCTACGAGGTGACCGCTTCAAGGAGTGTATGCAGATGAGAATAATCAATCTATTGATAAACAAGAAGACAAGGAGAGAGTGATGGCCAAAAGATAGAGCATTTTTAAGGAAATGTATGGTGGTAGGATTTTAGAAGAGAATATCTAGTAAAATGAGAGAGAGGGGGGGGGGGTGATTTCCATGAACGTCGCCTCAGCTGGTTCACAAACTAAATTTTTGGACAAAGCACGGTTCTTCTACCATTCACTCATACACCCCTTATAATACAAATGATCGACTTTGAAATCTTAAATATACTAATAAAGTTAAAATTACATTAATTTTCAGTATGAATATGCATAATTTCCCAATTTGAATTTGAATTTTTTAACATCCTATGACTTAAATGAATCTTTGAATGATTCATAATATCCATATTTTTTATTGTAAGGCAGCCAAATTGAATGCTTAAATTATAACATCAAATTTTGAAGCTTTAACCCTTTCTTGAATGCTTGTGAAACTGTCACTTTGTTGATGCTCTTAATGATCTAGCAACTCCTCATTTTAATGATATTAGAAAAGTAACTCCCAGATATCTGAATTTTTTGTCACTCTTTTACCTCACTAATGATGATGATGAAGGGCCAAAAATATAAATGAAGATAAGGGATCACATCTAACTTCAATCATAACATAATTAACTTCATTTAATTCAACTACTTTCAACTTCCAAGTTCCAACTAGCTTATAGCTACTACTTCTAACTACCAACTTCCAAGAAACTTAACTAACTATTGAAAAAAAATGACAATAATAATTTGAAAGAAAATTAGACTAAGATGGACAGGTAATCTTCCTTTTCTAGATGTATCTTAAAATAAGTTTCCTCCACTTGATGAACTCTGCTCCATAGAGTTAATAGTGTTATAGTGAAGTGAAAGAGCCAATACTCGAGTGCTGAATTGGTCGTGGAGTATTTATTGCTTAAGGTGCATCCTATAGTACAATACATTTAGTCATTAAGATAACTAAAAACTCCAGCAACTGTAGAAGTGAACTTATATCGCATGCAAGTGGGTTACTTTGACAATACCAATGCTTTATACATTTCATCAATGGTAATATGTCCAAAGGCTAACTCAGATGGCAATCATTCAATTTAATAATACTATATATTTTGAAGCATCTTATCACTTTCTTGTGAGTAGAGTACCAAAGTAGTCCCCTGGCTATTTACATTGGGTCACTTTAGTCCCAAAGTTTATAAAAGTGCTAAATTAGTCTCCATATTGTTTTAATGGAAGTCAAAATCTTCCTCATTAAGGACTATTTCAACCCATATTATATGGTATGGGGACAAACTCTCGGAATAAAATGTTCCCTTGCAAAGAATCTGGGGACCATTTTGACAATTTGTTCATTTTTATGTAGTAAAAATGAGGGTGAGATAATGTATAAATTTTATTAATATACTCATATGATGGATACTTGTGGAGATAGCTATATATAGTTAATATTACTTATGTCAAACGATTTTAGCACATGTAAATGAAGAACATGAAATTTTGTAGTAGTTTCGATATATTATGTTGAAATAAATGATGTATTAGATTAGGTGATCTCATGAATAAGCCTTTTTTAGCAGTATACATGTTATGGTTTTTAATACTTTTCATAGCATCAGATTAATATAAATCAAGTATAAGTTTTGGAGCATGATGAGTTTTTGAGATCACAACAATTGTGTCTCAAGTAGTAGGATAGGTCATCTTCCATAAGGTGGTTAAACTTATTATTTCGGTTGATAGCGTGTATGCAGTTTTCACCTTCCAGTGCATGAGGGCAAAATTTCAATCATTGGAATTGAATTGATAGGACCTTCAAAAGCTACACTAATGAGTAGATCATAAAAAATATCAAATGTGTAATGTTGCATTCCAAATATAAATGTCAAAAGAGATCAGAGGAAGTGTATGAATACGGTGATGATTCAATAAGTGCATCTCAAATTAAAGTATTCATGTGACTCTTAACAAATAATAATGTATTTTTTTCAAGAAACAAAGCCTCATTAAATGATTGATTTATTAATTAATAATTGTTTCCAAGATTAGAGGGCAGTCATTTTATTGTAGGTGATGGATTCCTGTTACGATTTATGAGATTTATGTTGGGGTATAAATTCCTTCGTGGGTTTGAATGAGTATATTTTGATATGTTTGCTTTTATGTTTTATATAGATATTATCATGACCCTCATACATAACATTCATATTATCAATTCACAGTTTTCCTAAAATGATATGTACACCTAAAAGAAGGCATTACATCAAATTTTATCTTCATGGATACCTAATTTAATGGGAACAAGGCACCTACATGTCAAAATCAATGACTAGTTTATATCCCAGTAACATGAAAAGTGTGATGACAGGGCTCAAATTTTAGGTTAGCTCTTCACAGTGTTTAAGTAGATACACAATGGAATAATGTATTGTTCCCACCAATGATCATCCTACATTTGCTATTACAGATTATAAATAGTCAAAAGGTTTCATTGTTTCTCAAGTTATGATAATAAAGTTATAATGTATGGTAAGAGAGGGAATGGGTTACACTACTTATATTGGAGAGTTCTAATTATTGTCCTTATATTGAACAAAAAAATCCTAATATTCCTTGAAGAGTTTTATGAATTGTTAGGTTTTTCACCATCCCTAATTTCTAGTTCAAATTTCATCTAGCAATGATCCTCATTTCTAATCATGTAACTTTTGACAACCCATTTATCCTTTCTCATTGGCTAATAAGAGGAATTAGGGTCCATGACGTTAGCTAATAACTAATGAGAATGCAAATGTCGTGGTGCTTTTGAAAGAATTTTAGAAGAAATAAAGAAAAAGAAATTATTTTAAAATATAGTGGTTGAATTAAGTTATGAAAGGTTTACAAGAATCTTTCATGGGAATATTATGCTTTTCTCCTCAAGTAATTTAAGTCTTTCTGATAAAATTCTATTAGGTTTGCATCTACACAAGTCACTTGTATACTTTAAGAGAGAAATTATTAAATTTTTTGGGCTTTTTCTGTTTTTGCACCTACAAATAAAAAAAATGTTTCACAAATTAAATTTAAATTACCCAAATTCTATATAAGAAATGAATAATATTTAACAAAGAAATTATGAGTAACTATAATATTTTATAGCTTTCTTGTATGTGTCACCAACTAATTTTATAAATATAAATAGGCATTTATGAGTTTTTTTTTTTTCGGGTTAAGGTGAACGCTTCAACCCAAAACCTTGGGATGCTTCACTTTGTTTACAACCAATGTGTTACTCATTCAAGCAAAAGCATCTATAAGTTAGAGATTAAAACCAAAATAGCTTACACTTATACCCCAATGATTGTGACTTTAAATCACTCTCAAGGGTTAAGAATTATTTTATTGTGGAGCACAAATCTTGCCACAATTAACTCTCAAGTATATAAAGAGTTTGGTCGGTTCATAATGGATTGGGTAAGGCTTAAGGTGGTGTTTAGTACTTCAATGAAATCAATTACCACTTAAGCTTATCAAGACACATGTAAGACTATTGAATTCTATACAAGTAATAATGTATCAATTAAGGATCTCAACAAATATACTAGACAAACTTACCCAGGATTGAAAAAAAAATCTACCACTCATTGAAGCAAATTATTGAATATTATTGGAGAGTTCTTTCTTCAAATTTCATAAGGCTTATTGACTTGGTGGGTAAGCATTCTTAGCTTTCAATTTCTCTCCTTGAAGTATCCAAGATGATGAGATAGAATATTTTACCATGATACGAAAGTGTAGTGGTGGTGGATAAGAATAGGAACCGATTGTTGGAGGAAAGGCTCAGAGAGAGAAATAATTGAGAGCTAAAATAATTGTAAGGATAGGATTGTTGCATCAATTTTTTATGAGAAAAGAGAGTAGAGAGGAGAGAGGGATAAAGGATAAGAGAAATGATGAGCTTGGTCAAGCTCAACTTGGTTATTTGGAAAACTAAGCCTAAATTATGAAGCTCTATTGCAAGAATAACATAAATTTGAGAACAAAGCAAAGATTTTCTATTTCATTCATCTATATTCAAATTATGTTTATCTTCAACATAAAAAAGGTTGTGTAACTCCCAAATTTGATTTTGAATTTTAATAGACCCAATGACTTAAATAAAGCATTGAGTGATTTTTGTAAACTCCATATTTTAAATTCTAGAAGCCTTTGAATTGAATGCTTAAATTATAAGATCACATTTGAATTTTAAAGTCTATTTTGAATGCTTATGAAATCGGCACATTAATGATGCTTGCAATGATCTTGTAGCTCCTCAATTTAATTTATCATGAAATGTAACCATTCAAATTGAATTAAATTGTAAGTCCCTTCATTAATGATGTTAATGATGACTTGCAACATAAATGAAGGGGAGGGATCATAATTGGCTTCAATCAAACTAGAAATACCTTCCTTCACTTCAACTATTATCAACTACCAACCAACTTCTAATTACCAACTTTTAACTACCGCCTTTCAAGTAAATTATCAAACTCCAGAGAAAAAATTATAATAAAAATTTGAATAAAATTATATTGAGATGGGTATTAAGTTATTTTCATTTTATAAGCTTTTCCTGCATCACACCTTTGTAGTGATGCCAACCAAAGAAGGGTGTGAAGCACTATAGCCTCTCCTCACCCAACCAACAGAGACAACATCCGAAGAGAACATTGGGAGAACAGATTTCTAGTAAAGGAAAATGAGATTTTTAGTGCATGAAAATTATAATTAAATAAAATCACTACAAGAAAAATTACTTGCTAGTGGATCTTCTCTTCCTATCTCCCTCTACATTTTTATTCCTAAACATAACAATGGAAAGTAGGAGTCACAATCATCCTACCAATTGGTTCTTCAAGCCAGTTTGCTAAATTAATGCACCCATACATCTGCAATGCAACAAAATCTTACCACATCAAAATCTTTTGGTGAACTGAGTTCATCCTTTTTTTCTAATTAGCTCTTGTTCATCTTGATTTAAAACCTGGAAATGGATTTATTTAAAACAAAGATCATTAAGTATTTTCCTTAAATTTCACATTTTTAATCAAATTATTCTACGAGTCAAGATGGACGCTCAAGATAGCTATCTATAGCACGGAAAATAACATCTATTATTTGAAAACACTAATACGAGTAAAATCCATTGGTATGAACATTAACTCGTCAGCATGTTGAATGCCTTTTCATTGAGTCAAGCCGTAACCCTTATCAAGATATGACTTCTCTGAAGAGAGATTTTCATTCAAACAAGCCCAGCCAATTGAATAAAATCCACATTACCTACTTCAATTAGGGCTTACCAAGTTCAATTCGGACTTCACATAGGGAGGATTTTTTTATGCATTGTCACATATAGTAAAATCCAAGCCTTGCCGCAAACCCGACAAAACTATAGAAAGTTGCTCCGATTCTTTAAGGACTGTTAGGTAAAAGATTTATTTTAAGTTATTAGTATTTAGTAAATCCGGATTTACTAAATCCTGTAAATCCGGATTTAATAAATCCTGAATGAAAAACCGTCTCGCAATGAAATCTTCTAAATCCCGCGAATCCATTAAAACGGTTTGGCAAGTTCTGTGTAAATCCACTGCGATCCCAATCGCTCTCGTTGTAAATCCCATAAATCTTGTAAGCACACCGATTTGTGGGATTTAGGATTTACGGTATTTACGGCCGAAATCCGCCAAATCCGAATTTATCAAATCCACGCCTTCATCTTGTCCAAAATGACTGCCTGGCAAGATTTAGCTTAAATCATGCTCTAAATCCGTTACCAGACAGCATATTTCCCTGCATTTGCATGACTATATCGCGCTATAGTTACTTGAGGATCATGGTTTCTCAACACAGGTTTGAAAAAATTTCCATTTTTATAAGTATATATTTATTACAAAAAAAACCCGATAAAGAACATTCTAGCTCCGCTAAAATCCGTAAGTAAATCTGGATGTTGGTCTACGAAATACATTTACGACATAGCCCCGGTATCAGCTCTCATACGTTGAACACAAAAACGAAAATCTGAATCAAACATTACCTGCCCCCAGCTTTTCCCAATCACAAAGGCAAGATCAAAATAACTCAGACCAAGAAAAGTACGAATGGAAAGCAAGATTGACATCGAAACTTACTCCAGGGAGCGTTCGTTTATTGTGACAGGCATTGACTGCCTTGTCGGCTTCCTGCCTAGAAGGACAGATCAAGAAGCAGCAACCTGCGAGAAATAAATCATGAGGCCAGAAAGGCCAGTGCGACCAGTAAATCCACCATTAAGTCAAATTTAAAAGCCAGCATTCCCGAGATCCGGCCAAAAGCGACGAATACGAATGAAACGAATCGAGAGAAAATAAGAAGAAATCGATTACCCCGCGAGGCTTTCGTGACTTTGTCCTTGATGATATTCACTTCGTCAACAAGGGCCACCTCCTTGAACATTGCGAGCAGCTGTTCCTCCGTCATGTTCTTCGGCACCTGACCCACGAATAGCTTCACGCTCTCTTCTCCTCCATCATTCTCTTCTCCCCCTTCCGCAGCAGCACTTGTAATAGCCGTGGCGACGTTTTTACCCTCTCCATCCGCCGCCATTCTCCTCCCAATCAACTCTCTTTCTCTCTCTCTCTCCGCCTCGCTGAATCTTCGACGTGATCTCGCTAGCTGCGGTAATGTCGATGGACAGTTTACTAATTAGAGATAATAATTTCATTTTCAACCGTTGAAGGGCATTGGAACGAAGAAAAGGGCTTGAAGAGACTGATAATTTGCCATTCAGAAAAAATGCGATTTGGCGGAGAATTGGTAAATCTTAGTTAGCCCTTCTCATATTCTGGCCTCGGAGGATACTCAGATTATCATATTGTACCTATGGGCCAACAATAATATTTTACTAACTTATGAATTTTGTTGGCATTTGACTTATATATTGAACAAGTGCTCCAGTTGGCCTTAGCTCGACACTTTTAAAATTCATATTAACATTATAAAATAGCTCGTGAATAATTAGCCTAGTTGGGATCCGAATGAACTCGAATTGATCATCCCTTTGAGTTGGTCTATGTATATTTTTTATGCTTGGGCATTGTGCCGTGCAATCAAATGAATGATAAAAACTAGTGAGTTTTGCCTTAGTTTTAATGTTTGGAATCACTTGGCCTCTGTTGATGACAAAATGCTATTGTTAGGTTCTAACAACTTTATATGCCCAAAAATGTCTGCATGAATCTTGAGACAACTTACGATCCCGATCAAATGAGGCGATAACTGATTTATATGCCCAAAAATGTATGCACGAATCTTGAGACAACTTACGATCCCGATCAAATGAGATAAAACAAAGTATATTCTTCTAACAAACAATCATAAGTACTCGTGAAGCCTACCGGTTGTAGAACTGCCAGCCAATTGACAGCAAGACGACCAAATGGCTAGCAACCGACCAAAGGTTTACCCAGGCCGACCAAAAACAAATATTCACCCCAATGACAGGACAAAGGTCTAATACCCCCAGCAATCTCACAAGTATCAAGCTGAGGCTCTTTCAACACTTCCCCCAAAGATCACCAAGCAATAGGCAAGCCGACAGACCACACTCTGGTCGATCGGCTATAACCCTCAAAGTCGATCAAATTCTCAAAGTGAGGACCAATCGGTATCCAACACCAGTGCGGTCGATTAACACAAGATCTCGTCGACCGACCAACGTGGTCAATTGATTCAAGTTCCTGCCGACCGACACCACCAAGTTCAATTGACTCATGGTATCACCGACCGGCACCAACACGGTCGATTGACTCAAGATCCTGCCGACTGTCACTAGCACATCGGCCTATATACATTAAAAATGCTGAAATTAGTTATAAATACAAAAAGTCATGGTAAAAGACAATAATGTTTTGCAACTCTCTTTTAAAATAGAGGTAGATATGTAATTTTTCATTTTATGCCTCTATCTTATATAAATAGGGGTTAAATACAGATAAAAAGGAATTTTGGCTCTTCGCTCTAGACCCATACTTTGTAAGGCGATCTATCTTCTATTCTTTTTTGTAACCCTTCAATTTCAATATATAATATGGGTAGCAGAGCCTCGGAGTACCTCAATTTCCCCCTACAAGACAAGTTTGCGTGCTCGTTTATTTATTTCTCTTTTATTCTCAACTTATATTTCTAGGCAACTATTATTTTGATTATTGGGCATGCCTCATATAAAAAAGTTAGATTTAATTTTCTAAAGGAGCAGTGAGCGTGAGCATGCTACCAACAAGAATGGAAGAGACACCAATGACAAGAAATTTATCTCAAAGACCCTTAAACAATGAGCATGATAAGGAGTTCATGCAACAGATCTAGAGTCTGAAAATTTATTTGTCTTTTTTTTTTAGGCTTTGGCTAGGAGGCGAGTACCTCAAAAATGATGTCTAGCTCCTGACAGTTGAAACAAGCTAACCGACAATATTAATGTACTGCTCAGCATATCTCAGGCGATTGACACCTTACTTAGCACATAAAAAGATTTTTATTCTGAAAACTTTTATATATTATGATGAATCTCTCTAATATCCTCCCTGATACAATTGACACTTGGGGTCAAAAAATTTGACCCAACCCGCAATTACGCAGATATTAATGTTCCAAATATGGCCAAAATATTTACCTAATTTATATTTAACGGCTAGTGAGAACAAATATATTATTATAAAATTTAGATTAATAGTTTTTTTACCATGGGTACTACGCAAGTATACGTATCGTTTCAAGTAATATAGAGTTTTCTCTAAAAACCTCAATATCAATCCCACAGGAAAATGAAAGGAATGAAGTAATTTAACTTTGAAAAATATTTAATTAAGACTGCAGAAAATATTTAAAGTAGTTTATGCATTGAAATAAAGTTTACTAATTCGTACAAATGGAAGTTAAAAGCAAGATATATACAAAAAGAGACTTTCTCCTTGCAAACAATTCATAATCAGTGTAACATTTCAAGTGTTTAGAGGTTTTACTGTGGTATTGTGATAGATAGAAGCATACATATTCTTTACATCTTCCAAACATTAATAACATTGGCTAATCTAAAGTTGGTGTTGGCATGTATAGTAGTGTTGGGTGATGCAGTGGTTTTTGTGGTGCGTTGCCAATATCTTTCAATATTACAACACCCTCACAGTAGTACAAATAGTAAATATGCAATTCAATCCCAATAAGAATAATTTAGTTTAAATAGTTTTATCTTTTAAAATATTTAAGCTGTCAAACCGTAATAATAATGCAAGCATACGTATCGCTCAAGTAATAAAGGACTCTAATGGATTCCTAAGTATCGATCCAACATAGAGTTGAAAATTCTTATGGTCATAACGTCAAACACAATATTCAAACTATAAAACTTAAGTAAGCAAAATGAATCTAAGGAAAATTTAATGTGTGTTAAATGGAATGCAGTTAAAATAACTAAGTTAACTAAACTAATTACTAAGCTTCAAAACTAAACTTATAAAGACTAAACAAAGTTTTATAACGAAGAGTTAAAATTTAGGAAAGTATCATTCCCCTTTACAATGAGTTTATGGATTATGAAGTAATTAAAATCATTTTAAATACATATAAAATTGTATTGTGACAAGTAGGGGCAATCTTATTTTTTACCCTCTGAGTGTACGTAAATAACATTGACTAATCCAGAGTTTGGTCCCTAAATCCATGGTTAGGTTGAGAGGAGAATGGCTGCTACTCCATAGCTCTCACTTCTCCCTCCCCTGAGGGCTAATAATTTGCTTTAGTTTCCAAGCATCTGAACCAAATTGGGGATTTTAATATGTCACCTTAAAATCTCTAATTTTGCGTCCATCAAATTATATTTTCCTTTTTATTTGCACGCAACCCCATAGACTACATTCTCACCCATGAAATTGAATGTGACTCTTTCTTTATTGTAAAAAGCATAACCCTTTTGGATCTTATGTTTCTCAACAAATTTTAACATTTTAATTAGTCAGATCGAAAAGTAAATGAAGATCAGAGTTTGAATCGTCACAATTTATTGACATTTAAAACCTTATATAACAAAACTAATTCTTCAAAAAATTATATCTCATTGTAGGGAGAAAGATAAAGAATACTACTCATAATTCATGACAAGAATGCGACAAAACATATATTTTATATATAAAAACAAGTTTAAAAAATAATTAAAGGGAAGACCATAATTTATCTAACACTCCTCAATGAAATCTCTTGAAGTTCCCTTTAAGCACTTTCTCTCTTTACAATCACACTCAATTCTCTCTTAGAAATGTAATGAAGAAGAAATCTCTCACATTCTCTCTCCTCTTACAACTCTATAAGAAAATTAAGAAAATCCTCTCTTTCCAAGACTTCTCTCCCATGCAAAACTCTTCTCGGGTTAACCTGAATCAACTTAAATCACAAAGTCAACCCGACCTAACTTGAGCTAACCTAAATCAACTAAAGCACCGGGTCAACCAGACCTCACTCGAGTTAGCCCGAATCAACTTAAACCACCGGGTCAACCCGACCTGACCGGGTTAATCGAATCAACTAAATCACTGAGTCAACCAAACCTTATTTGAAAAACTTCAAACACAAATCTTGAAGCATTCAATGAGGAAATCTTAAATGATACAAGCTAATACGTTAATGAAGAATTTATCATAGGTTCACAACTCCTAGGATGCAATTAAATATAAGGATTTGCCCTTAAATGTGTAGTAGACTTCAAAATAAAATAAATCATATCTTACACTTGTAAGGAATAAGAAAATATTTGGTTAATGTAGACCTATAAATCTTAAAGATTTTCATTATTTGAATGATTAGATTCGTTTTAAAGTAATATTTTTGCCTCTCAGGGTAGTATATTATTCTTCAAATGACATATTTGATCATTTAGATAAAAATCTTTTAAGATACGTGATTGACTCGGCAACATCATGAAAAAAATTCCCTAACATGGACTCACAAGCTCGTATCTTTCTCGTGATGGATTTGTGAAATTCATAGTTAAATATATTTTTATTGTCTTTGTTTATATTTACTAATTGTTTATTACTCTTATGTATAATGATAAAGAATGTGATTTCATCACTTTCCTTCTCAACCTCCTTATCTATAAACATGATACTAAGAGATTGTCCTTTATCTCCTCCACCTACTTACCCTCCATCCACTACTCCACATCTCCTTCTGCATCTTATCAAGAACATCAATTGAGTTTAAGGGTAGGTCACTAACAAGTGCCTCCTTATTCTCCTCAAACCTCATCCTCTCTTCCGTATGTACAAGACTAGATAAGAAAGGTCAAAGAATTTAATTTTTGCTCCATCTTGATTAGTTATCTTAAGCATAATTTAACCACTTCTCTTAATGTTGAGTAATAATATAATGTTATTTTAGCATGAGTGAATTGACATGTAATTGAATGTGTTTTTTGTGACCTCTCTTGCACTCTCCAAAAAAAAAATAGATTTTCTCTCTATTCTTTATAGTTTCAATTGTCATAATTTAAGTAGGTTCGCATTAGCTCTAGGTACTAAAATAAGATGTGCATTCATCTTTAAATAATAGGTAAGGAAGCTCTATGTGCTAAATTATAATAATCATTTGATAATGTTTAAATATTAAAAAGCATAGTTACATCTTTATTCAAAAGCAATGCTTATAGACTAATCCTTGTATATGAATACCTTATTGCTCTCTAGCTCTAAATCTTTAGTTCTTATTACCCAAAAAATTTATTATGTCCTCTCCGTAGCTTTAGGATGGTTTAATTAGCCTAATATTGTAATAATATATGATATTTTAACTAAGCATCTAACCTCTTTCATAGGGTTAGAACTCCTTCCTAACACCTTTATATGGTTCTTTAGCACTGATCTGACCAGCTTAATCCTCTCCATCTAATTCCAAGAGAGATTTGAATTGATCTTTGCTTGGCCTATGCAATTGGGAGTCTAATGACAAGTTCACATTAGAACTTAGGGAGCCCAAGTTTAAGATAGATTAAGATAGGCTCAGCCTACAGGTGTTATGTGGGGTTGACCTGACTAAGATCAAAATTAAATTGAACTTAAAATTGTAGAAGAAAAATTAGTCAAACCTAAACAGAGCTAAACCTAAACATTTATCAAATTAAACCTAAATTAATTATAAAATAAAGTTAAAGTTAGACCCAAAATAAACCTAAATTGAAATTAACAAATTTAATTACATTCTAAAGCTTGATCTAATTTGACCTAAGCTCTACTTCAAGGTATAAAGTCCAAAATAAATTAAAACTAAATCAAGACTTGAATCTAACCAAACCTAATTCAAACTAATCCTACAGTAAGCCTAAAAAAAGTTAAACCTAAGGATAACCTAGCTTAAATGAAAACCTAATCTAACATAAACTTAAAACCACATTAAGGCCACACCCAACCTCTGTCTAACTTGAATTCAACCTAAAGCATAAATTCAAACACTAAATCCTAACTACAATTAAGTCTAACCCAAAGATAACTTGGACTTAAATTCAACCTATATTATAATCTAAACTAAAAGATACAAATCAAATTATAGTCAAATTAAAACCAAATTATCATATGACTCAACAATTTAACCTAATATCTACCTGATGTCATTTAAACTTAAATATAACTAAACCTAAGTAAATATGGCCCTAACTTAAATCAATACTTAATCAAAAGCTAAACTAATAATAAACTTAACTTAAATCAATTCATATCTAAACTTAAATATAACTTAAATTCAAATGGGAAATAAAACTAACCTTAAAACTACATTTAAACACTCAACCCAAGCTAAAGTTTAATGACACTTAGATCGAACTAAAGATCAAAAGAAACTTAACATAAAAATAATTGAACAAAAATATAAAACCAGTCCAAGATAAATTAATGTCATGGTCATGTCAAATGATAAGCATAAGCCCATCAAATCCATGAGTTCAATGGCTGCCCTCCAATAATCCCAAGGGTTGGCTCAAGATAGCTGGTCCTTCAAGCTCAATTCAAGCTCCCTCTTGAAACCATTTCAACTTGCTTTAGCCCTCCCAATTATTTTTTATCCATTGGCCACCCCAATTTGAGAAGGAAGGTTGTGGTGTCAGCCTTAAGTAAACCATAATAGCTTCAAGGAGTCAACATTTCCTTTCTAACTCATTTGCATTGGCTCTAAACTCGTGTCTAACCAATCTAATTATGAAAACCTACTGTAATAATCCATTTTAAGTTAACCATAGGGTGTTAGAGGCTATCCTCAAATTACTCATCTTTAACATATTAGTGGACTTAGACCTTCTCAACCTAAGGTCTACCCAGTTGCATAAAGGGATGTTAGCCTCTTGACCCCACACTGTTGGATGAGCATCAACATCCCAACTATCACAACAACTCTACCTCAGCCATAACCAAAAACACTTAATGCACTAGTCTATAACTAGGGGTACTCAAGGGAATAGTTGGAGCCAATTCAAATAGATAAAAATTTATTTTAATTCATCTTCCAAAACAAAGCCTTCATTCTCAGAGAACTATAAAACATTTAAAGAGAACCTTTTGTACCCTGTTGCACCCTAAAACTTCTCCCCCTTTTCATTGATTGAGCATGCTTCCCGCTCCATTTATGAAGGAACCTGAGCTCTAATCCATAAATTTCACCCACTTTATCCAAACTAAAAACCAACTCTGAAAACTTGGTGGCCAAAGTTGATTGAGCAACTACCCCCATGCCTTTGACCATTGAGGATCATTGTGGGACTGTTTATGGGACTCAAACAAAAATAATTTCATAGCTCTTGCTATATTCCAAGTACTCTTCACATTCATCTCCTTTCTTTTATTAGTTTCTAATACTTTGTGAAGAGAGCTAGAACTTTAAGTCAAATCCTTCAATGGCTATTTCATTTAGAACCCTTAAATCCTTTCGGTTGAGAATGATTTTGGTCTCATTCATTTATCTTCTTCTAAGGAGATGAGCGAGAGGAAATTAGCATCATCACTTTCACACATTCATATACGTACAACACTGATCTCACTTGATGAGATCATTTTCTAGCCTACCCTGTAGCATAAGGCCCAAATTTTTTGTTCTCTCCTAATTAGAGCCTACCCTATGGTTGCTCTTTATATAATTAGCATGTTGAATATATATAAAGGGATTAAAACCACTTTAATTAATAAAAAAATAATCATAAATTTTAAGAAATCATAAATAAAATAAATAAATTCACAAAATAAAATAATAAATGTCTCGAGCTCATGAAATCAAAATCTATTTACTAAACAAAAAACATAAAAAAACCTAAACATAAGTGATCAATTTTAATTAAATTAAGCTCTAAATTAAGTAATTAATTATTTAAATGTTATAACTACCCTCAGACTAACTATGAAATATCTATAAATTTACCTAAAATTATCAATAACACTAAGTGGATTTTTTGGGAATTAGTTAAGTTTAAGTTTGGTGGGATTTAAAATCTTCAACATAATTTTAATCATAATCCTTAAATAATAATTAATTATTAATATAACATAATAATAAAATATAAAATAAAATATTTAAAATCTTCAACATAATGTCAAAATCAACCTAATCATTATGAAACTTCCTTAAAATTGTCATTCAATTCGAACATTAGGGTTTAATTGGGATTCTAAGGTATTTTAATTAAAAATAGAAAATTAGAAGAATTAATTATTAAAAATAAACCCCTAACAAAATGAACCCTAATTTAGCCTAAAATTTTAAATTTAAGAGAATTAAACTACACTAAAAAAACTAAAAAATTTTAATTCATTGTTCATTAAAATAGTAAGAATCCAACAAAATTAAAATTAAAATATGTTAACTATTATTTTTTTTTGAATTTATAATTTACGCAATTACCTTAAATGATAAATAATTCCTTAAGACTATGTTTGAACTTAAAATGACATGAAATTTTTATTAGAAAGCTTGGACCTCATATTCAACCTCTCTATAAAACTATTTAATTATTGAATTACATAAATTTTAACTGATTTAAGGTAATTACATTTTAAGAGAATTTCAAAAAAAATAAATTAAATTAAAATTCACACAAATTTTCATGGCATGTTCCCCTAGTTATTCTTGAGATCAAGAAAATTTTTCAAAAATTTGAAGGCATATTTAATTACCAAACTCAATGCATTTCATTCAAAGGCAATTAAATGATTAGAACTAATTAATATTTAATTGAAATATACCCATTAATTTAGCTGAAAATTTAAAAGATTATAAGAATTAAACTAAATAAAGAAAAAACCATGAAAATTACCAATTAACCCTCATAATAGTGATAGTTTTATAAAATTGAAATTAAAACGTTTTACTAAATAAAATATTTTTGTAATTTTAAAATTTACTAAATTAGATAATTCTAAAATAATTCATAACTAACCCAATTAAAATCAAATGACATGGAATTTTTATATGAGTGTTGGGACCCTTCCTTAATATAAAATTTTTTTCATAATTTTAAAATTAATTTAAATTTTAAATAGCCTTTAGAATTTAAATACTCATTAAATCGAAAGAAAATTTAAATTAGGTCAAAATATCTCAAAATATTAGGAATCAATTTTGTTATGGTCTCTAACCTTATACAAGAATCTCATGAATGTTAATTTGGATTTCCTTAGAAAATCATAATTTAACAAAAATAATTATTATTACTTAAAATTCTATAATTTAATCCTAATGGCCCATTGGTAACTTAGAGAGTTTCATGTTAATCCTAATCAAAACCTAAGTGGGTCCTTTGCCCACTTATAAAAAAAATAAAGAAAGGAGAGTGAGAAACAAAAGGATGAAAATTCTAACTTAATTAGGATTTGACCTAAAACCAAAAATCGTAATTCTTAAACCAACCACTCAACCTTGAAACACACCTTAATCACCCTTTATGTTCGTTTGATGTGGTTATGTGTAGGTTTGTATGTTGCTCGAGCTCAAATCTAGTTCCAATCTAAATCAACTTTAAACTAAACCTAATTCAAATGAAAAAGTAAATTAAAACTTAAACTAAAACCAATCTAACACTCAAATCAAAACTAAACTAAAAATATTTTCATCACCTTTGTTTTTTTAGGGTGATGTGCCTTGCCTTCACTGGTAGGATTCTCACCTTATGAGGACTAGGGTGATATGCTTAGTGTGTCCCTTTTTGAGTGGGTACAACTAGTCATCGTAATCTTGAAAAATTAAACTCAAACTAGAATTGAATTAAAACTAAAAAAATTAAAATTTGCCTTTAAGTTATTAATCATTTGAATTAAAACCATCTCTTGGTAAAAAAAAAAATTCAAATAAAAGCAAAATTAAAACATAAAACCAAGGACTAGAATTTTCATAAGATAACCACACAAATATTAGATTGATTAGTATGTTACACATTAGATTGGTTTCTAGGTTAATGAAAAACTTCATTTAGAGCAACAAAGATCAATTGTTCTAGTTATTCATTTTATCATATGATGACTACTCTTTTATACTAAATATCAAGGCAGTTGCTTGTACATATAATAAATATTAGGGTGATTATTTTTAGTAGCCTAATATTTTTTTTATAGGAGGTTATGTTCAGTGAGGCAATTGTTAAAATAAAATAATTAAATTGACACACATTTTAAAAGTGTTAGTTGACTCATGCTTATGCATCTAAGCACAACCTATTGGGATGGAGGGCTTGATGGCAGCTAGTGTTTAGTCCATAATGTTTATTATATTTATGTTGATTGTGTGCATGTCTTTCCTATTAATCATTATTTTATATGTTTAGTTAGGTTTATTTTAAAATTTTGAATATATTTATACTATAAATAGGTTTGGGGCTTGCGAGTATAGGATGAGCGAGGATATACTGCACTAGATGATAATGCATTGTGTAACTTAGGTGCTCTAAACCACGAAAAAAAAAGAAAGGATACCAACTAAGAAGATTAATCAAAGATAGTATACTAGAAGATCCATATGTTAACTTGTAGTTCTAGAACTAGACTGTATAAGGGTAGAGCCTGACTGCCCCCTTCTTCCTTTTATTTTAGGGTATATAACAAAACCCGGCCTCACCAGCCTATTTTGTTATATTTTTTTTCTTATAATGTTTTTTTTTTGTGTATTTAATTTGATTATGCATTACAATTACTCGCTTTTCCTAAATTTGTGCCTAGAATATTCTAAACCTTTTTTTTATGCTCTAAAGGTAAAAATAAAAATTTCTATCTAACTTAAGAAATATAACATAAAATAAAATAAATTAAATAAAAACTTAATGATTCAAAACATATAAACATAATTAATAAAATTAATTAGATACCATAGGAATATCATAATAAAATTCACTAACATATATGCTATAATTTTTCCCTCACTACTTCACCCAACATAAGGGGGCATCATATTAGTGAGGATTGCCACCTTTCTTGGGGAAGACTACTAGTTATCCTTAAATTTAACTTGTAGTCCACACATTCATGTATTAGGCTCATAACTAAGCATTTGAAAATTAATCAAATTGAGTTTAAATAATAAAATATAAAATTTGTATAGATGAAACTTGATTTTTGGGATCAAGTGATAAGTCTCAATGAATATTAAAAATTTAACAATAGCCTTACCTATTCACTCTTGCATATGATCAAATTCATGGGATTAAAATGTAGGCAAGTTATATGACTACCCCTTTTATGTATGGTTATAATTCCAAAAGAGTCGAGCTGGATTTCACCCTTTGGTGGGAGTAAAGTCTTAAAGTCCCATTATCTTCTTAGATTAGGCTTGAGCTCCTTGTTTGCTTTTGGCAATAAGAGATGTCCTCACCTTCAAATCATATTTCACAACTTAGTATAATTAGATTATAAGCCTTAAGTTTCTAACTAAATGAATAATTTGAATCAAAACTAATTTTAATTACTAAAACTGTATATGATAGTTTGCAATACCACTGAGCCTGTCAGTACTAATGCTTCCTACTTTTTCCCTTTGGTCATTGATAATAAATATTCAAAATCTATGCTTATCCCAATTAAAATTCCAAATACCAATCTTGAATTTAAACTTTGATATCTACAGAAATATGAATAGTATTATTTTAATCAAGAGTTTTTTTAAGAGATAATCTCTTCTAGGATATAATTAACTGTATGGGCTAATATTATAAAGATCATGTACCACAAAATAAATTAAATCCTATCCTACCCATATGTGGAAGGAGAAATATTTTTTTTGGCAATGAGGTCCTGAGTCTTAAAACCATCATTTCAATATTAGATTCATTATTGAGTAATATATTCATATTCCTAAATGATATACTCTTTATGATATTGTATCCAATCATAGCAATGAGAAATTTCAAAACTCTTACATGATCCATTCATTCAAACTCTAGTTGAATGTGACCCTTCCTCCTCCTCACAAGACATCCAATTATAATATACTAGCATGGTACATTCATTATTATGGAAATGGCCTCATAATATACCCATGACCCTCTCTAGCCCTCCTATAGTTTTCTCCAATGCTAACTAACCCTATAGTTTTCTAAAAATAAGAATCTCATCTTTGATCATAAAAACTATCTTGATCAAAATAGCATTGTGTTTTCATGGCAGAGAATGACACATTTTATAAAAAAAAACATAAGATTTCATGCATCATGCATCTATATGCACTTCAATTTTTTGTCTCTAGCCAAGTAATTATCAAGTTCCTTTTATTACTAATAATTTTTTAACTTTTCAATAGATCAGAATTCCCCAAAATTGAATCAAATGATTAAAGAAACTTAAAACATCCAAATATGTGTTCTTCCCTCCATTATTGGACATAATGGAGTACCCTATTTTCTTAGTATAATCAACCATTCTTAGCAACAGTTAATGAACTAAGGCACCATAAAATTTTATTTAGAAACTCTAAGGAATTTATCAATAAGGGATTTCCAACTTTTCCCAATGAGGTTATTAGCCTCAAACTGTTTGATTGATTTCTCCATCACACCTTTAATATTACATAAAAGATGAGCACTGTAGTACCTTTCTTCACGCGTAATATGATAAATGATTCAAGTACAAAAGAGATAATACGAAAAAAAATGATTGAATCATGCTCAACCCATAAAAAAACTATTTTTGAAGCATTTTTGAAAAACAATCCAACAAAGATTGAGCAATTTTTTAATTATCTTTGAACTATGATTAAACAATTTTGATCACAATCAAACAATATTTAAGTCATAATTAAATTATGATGAAAAAGTGATTAAAAAAATCCAATAAGGATCAAGTATTGTTTGTGAATTTAAAAATAGACTGATTCATTTTTGAACTAAAAATGAGTAATCTTGAATTATGAGTGAGCTATGCTCAAATAAGGATTAAAATCCTTGAGATACTTTTACTAATGATAAAATTATTTTTGAATGATGATCGAAACATCTTTGAATCACCTTTAAACAATATTATTATACTATGATTACACTATCTTCAAATAAGTGTTAAATAAAGATAAAAATCTATCTAAAGAATTTTTCAACAATGATATAAATGATCAAATAATGATCACAATTACTTGAAATACATTTTTAAATAATGAGTTTTCATCATTAATCCCAATTGATCTATGTTATATTATTATTCAATTATTTTTAAATCTTTTTTAGATTATAATTTAAGCCATAATCAAACCATCTTCGATTTATTTTCGATTATAATTAATCAATGTTTGATTCGATCATATTTAAAAATGATTTGAAAATAGTTTAATCACCAGTTCAAGTAAATTTTAGGGGCATTCACATACATGACATACTTTCTTATGCATTTACATATATGATACTTGAACTTTCACATCTACTCACATAACACTTAAAAATAGTACTATTATCATTTTTTAAAATTGAAATTCACTAGGTGTAAATCACTAAAATGTTATGTATGTAAACATAGAAGTTGAGGATGTAAATACATAAGAATTGAGTGCTAGGTTGTAAATTTCCCAAATTTTTAGTAGGTGTTTGCACAATCCTTCTTGAATTTATAAAAAGGTTCTCTAACAGTATTTTGTTTGTTTTTTTTGCTTCCATAGAGAGTGGAAAAATGGCAGGCGGTAGCGGGCAATTGAAGTTTCTTGACTGGTACCTGAAGATAGCGGCGGTGTCGGCTTTCGTAGGGGCTTCGATGGAGATTTTCATGATCCACACCGGCTTCTGTGTGAGAACTCTCCTTTCTCCCTTTCAACTTTAAACCCTAACGCTTGCTGTTTGGATCGATCGATCTTAAGGGAGGATGCTAGCGATTTCAAGTAAAAACTTGAAACGAATACATGTCAAGGAAATGAGGATAGCTAAATCTAGATTTATTAGTAATGTGATTATTGCTCATCATTCATTAGTATTGATAATTTTCTGCTGTTTGGTTTGATATTAGATAGGCTTAGGCGACAATTGCAATCCTTATGGTTAGATAATCATAGGTGAGTACACATATCCCTTGACGATATATGGGGAGATGAGGTAAATTGTAGGGCGTTTGCTGCGATTTAAAGTCAAATGATAGGAGAAAATGCGGGATTGAGTAAGGCAGGCAAGCCAAGTTTGTTAATGTAACTTAGCAAATCCAGGCAGCTACTCAGAATGTATACCTTTTCGTTGGTTCGCGCCATAATACAGTTTATTCTCGTCTAATCATATGTTCTCAAAACAAAAAAGTGAAATAAACAATACTCCGAGTTTCTTTGGAATACTAAATCTCTTTTAAAGTTTAAACTAGAGTTGCTTGTATAAATGTGTATGTGTACTTTTGGAAGGCCAATTCATGATATATATTTTTTTATTCTGTACTTGAGGATTACAACCTTAAGCTGGCCAAGACAAATTTCATATGAGTCAAATTATTTTTCTAGCATGCATTGCAGAAACCTTCACGTGGTTTCTCTTTATTGTATTTTTGTCTCTCCAAAACTTTCACCTCATACTTCTAAGAACCGGAGGCAACTTGCTTATTTCATTCTTCCTTTCGGTTCATTAAAATAAATTTCAACAAAAAATATACATTTGACTCATTTGTCATCAGTATCTCTGAAAGAGATTGTATAAACTTCATTCATAATAAATAAACAGATAACTTAGGGCTTTCCTTTAATTTATCCCCCATGACTGTTATGGCTAAACAAAAAGCTTGCATGGAATAAAATGGAAATTGTGATCTGTCAATTTAGAAGTAACAATACTTGCCCTTTGAGACTGGATGCATGCATTTTCTCTGGTGAAAGATGCTCTTATAATTTGGATTTCTGAATTCCCATCCAATGACACTTGTTTAAGCATAGTGTATTTTATTAATTGTTACAAAGTGATGCCTTGAATTCTTGAAAATTTCTATATGGACTTGATGATATTTAATACATATTTTGTCCGAAATTTAGGACAATTTCCTCTATGGAATGAAATCGTGATAGTTACAAACCACCAAATAGAAATGTTTGATATCATGTTTCTCAACACATTGTTTCTTATTTTTTTCTAATCTTAGCTCCTTTGTATCTTAGACCTTGATGTTAGAGGAGATAATGCACTCAATTGTAGCCTTTTCTTGTATCATTCATATAAAATATGTGAACCACATCGATGTGGTCTAGAAAATGTGGCAAGTGAGAAGTGCAAACTTTCTTAGTTAAATATTGGCTAAAAGCTAGACTTTTTATTCAATTTTCACATATAATATTGCACTTTTTTGAATAAAGAAGTGTTACATGATTCAATATTCAAATCTTAGATTTTGGCTAGTATTGGCTATGGCTTTTTATTCTGACTTCTTGAGGAGAAGAGATTGCGTGGGTGTTTGTGGAGGCTAAGGGGGAGAGCTTGCAGAGGGGCATTCATATAAGCCTTTAATAATGATGATGATGATGATTAGACTGCGCTTATAGCATCCAGGAAAGAAAGAGAGGGCATTATATATTTGTTGATTAAACTATATATATATGGCCTGAAAAGGTTGATCAGAAGTGGATTGCAAAATAGTGTATCACAAATCAAGCCTTATGTGGAGCTCCGTGAACATAAATAGTGAAAATTTTAGATATTGTGGCTTAGAGATGATTAAAGATACGTACAATTGGATACACTAGTGATAGAAGCTTATATTTATCTGGAAGGCCTTCATTGTCTTTCCATGCCAAGGTGAAAAAGGTTGATGATTGGTTAACAATCAAGTCATAAAACCTAAACCAAAATCTGTGAAGTGAATCTTAATTTTATGTTTTCCAGTGTCAGAACATTCTCAATAATGGTATATCTTGTCATAATTGATTATAAACAGGGAGTTGGCCATTTGTCAGTGATGAGGTGTAACTTAACACTCTTGAGATGAGATTCAAGTAAAAAGGTTGGCTAGAACATCACCCAAAAGTGATGCTCCTCAACTCAACTAATTTTGGTGAAAAAAGACAAGGATAATTTGCTATTGAGAGTTTAAATTTTTTCAATTGAAGAATACAATGCTAGTATACTCGATTTAAAAAAAATGGACCTTTTGTGTGAAACAAAATGAGAAGGGAAAAATTAAAATATTTGGGATTCATATAAACTATTGGATGTTGGGAATCTTCATGGTGAGATGGATAGTTGTTGATGTAAAGTTTAAAGACAACTTTTAAAGTAAACAAGGTTGGTGATACAATGATTGTTATTAAGTTTGTGATTGATGAGGATATTGTAATTGTTGTCAAAACCTCCATTGTGAGAATGATTTAGGGTAGATGTTAGGTTAAAATCAAGCAAATACTATACCATAATGAATTTTTATTGGATTGATCCCTTAACCCACCTTGGCCACAAGTTGAAAAATGTAGAGTTATAAATAATATCGGGTTTGCTACTCGTTGTTAGGGACTTTGTTGGGAAGAAAAAAAATCTAGCGGACACAACAAGTACAAAAAGAATTGATATGACATGTTTGCAAGGAACTAAATAGAAATAGGAGAAATCTCGGGAGGCATTGAAGAAGGTTATAAACTATTGTAAAATTGGATTGTTTAATGATAGGGATGAGATCGAAATAGCGAATAGAGATTTGAAAGATAAAATGTTTTCATGATGAATACATTTAGTGCTTCGGTGATTTCCAATAAATCAATCTTCATTCAAGATGTTATAAATGTAGTTCATGTTTATAGTCCTCACGCTGGACTATAGAATAGTTTAAAAAACCAACTTTGGAATGAGATGAATAAACCATTCTAACATGTACTTACAAAAGAGAGGATAATGATTGATGGATACTTAAATGGACATTTAAGTTATAATTGGATGTTACATGAGATGATTCATGTTTGTTGTATGACTGTGAATTGAAGGTAAAAATGCTACGAGCGAAGCTATTTAAGACTTTGAAGTAGCATGACCTTCCAATACAAAATAAATACTTTAAAAATAAGAAGAGCTCTTTTTTATTTTAAATTGGTTTCATCATATAAGAAGTTGACTCATCATTTTTTTGGAAGAAAAGAAAAATGCTTTTGCAATCATTATAAGTTTATTCCAAGAGAAAGTTTGACCACAACATAGAGTAATTACTATGATTATATCTAAATGGGAGAAATAATGGAAGTTAAAAGGTGAGAAATTATTGATATTTAAATATAGGTTATCAGGTATGGTGAATCGGATTTCTATAGATGAGATAAATAAATTTTTTTTTAGGAATTTTAGGTAGATTAAACATAGATCATATATAAGGAATTTTGGTAGAGTGACTCGGCACGAAAGGTTATTATGAAAACAAAATTTGATTTTTGAAGTGGGAAAAACTGAATCCTACTTTGACTTAAGAAAATTATTAGTCATACAAAGAGGCTACTAACCAAAGAAAAAAATACTATATTTTATAATTTATATAAATTACCGACATTGTTAAAATGAAGATATATAAAATAATTAAGATTAAAAAAGTATTGATCAAGTTAGATGCATTAAATTAATGATAATAGGTTAGTTTACATACATATGATAAAAAAGTATTGATCAATTTAGATGCATTAAATTAATGATAATAGGTTAGTTTAAAAAATAAGAGGGAAGGACTACAATAAAAAACTATTAAAAAGTAATTTTATGTAAGAAATATTTGCAAAATGGAATATTAAACAAAAAAATGAGGTGTATTATAGATTAATATTGTTTGAGAAAAGTAAAATGGAGATAGTTATGTAGAATATGCATAAGTTTAAAGTTTTGGATTTATACGAGATATCTATTGAGATTTTTATAGCTATGTGTAAGCATGGAGTTGTTTGGTTAACAAATTTTTTAAATCAAACTTTGAAGACTAAAAAAATGTTAATGTTTGGAGAAGAAGCATATAAGTACTCTAATTTGAGAACAAAGATGTTTAGTTATGATAATTATAGGATAATTAAATATATGAGTCGTCCAAAGAAGTTATGGAGAGAGTAATGGAATATATTCAAAATAATTATGTTAGAATCACAAATTAATTTGGTTTTATGCTAAAATTATTTTATGTAGATGTAAATTTTGTGTTAAGGCCATCAATGAAAAAAGTATTTAGAGTTCAAACACATACTCCATGTGTTTTTTCTTGACCTTTAGGATGCATATGATCGAATATCATGAGCATTTCTTTGGTCATTGAGTTTATAATGCTGGAGATAATGAGATTGATTTAATAGGTTCCTATGGAGAATAACGAGAGGGGGCCACCTATATACTGTTCATTGTGTATTAAATTAGGTATATGGCCTAAAAACATTGATGATGAGTTGATTTACAGTATTTATCATTAATTAAGTCTTATTAATGAATCCAGAACATAAAAAACAACATAGAGATGGTAAAAATGAGAATTGGACATACTTACCATGGCGCTGTGATTGACGGAATATGAAACCTAATGAATTCATTTTAAAAAACTTTGGATAAGTTTTACGAATGGTTGTCAACCTAATGAAAAATATGAACATTTATCGTCTAAGCTCTGGAATAATAACATAAGTTTTGAACACATTTACATATTCTCAACATCAATTTACAAAAAATCAGGTATAAGAAAACAGTTTTTCGAAGTAAAATAATTTATAGTTCAACTTTTACAATATCCACATGTCATTCCTACTATCAATCTTTCCAATATTCCAATAACTTACAACAATCGTTACACTTAAAAGGAAAATTTTATAAGACGGTGGTGAGACCTGCAATGCTCTATGGCGCCAAATGTTGGCCTCTAAAAGAGAAGCATAATACTAAGTTAAGTGTTGTCAGGATGAGAATGATCAGGTGGATGAGTGGCTTTACAATTAGAGACAAAATGCGAAATGATATATCCGTGATAGGGTTGTTGTAGCTCCTTTGACGGATAAAATTAGAGAAAGTCGTCTTAGATGGTTTGGTCACATTAAGAGTCAACCATCCGATGATTTGATTTATCCGATCAGGAGAGTAGATGTTTTAGATTCGACTTATGTTAAGAAAGGCAGAGGTAGACCTAGGAAGACTTGGGCTTATTGTATAAAAAAATGATCTTAATTTATTAGAAATAAATGAAAATATGACACTAAATAGGTCACAATGGAGAAAAATGATTCATGTAGCCGACCCCACGTAGTGGGATTGAGGCTTTGTTGTTGTTGTTGTTGTGCACTTAAATACTAAGGTAATGACCATGTTTCATATTGGCTTATTTTAAAAAGGTTTCAAATTGGTCTCTCATTTTACTGTCTGTCTATTTGTTGGTCTCTACCATAATAGCTTCCTTAATTTTTCTTTTAAAACCATTTATATGGCCTCAGACATGATATTTTCTTTCCATTCTTCAATGAGAAATTTATTAATCTATGTTTTACTCGAGTTTCTCAAGTTGTAATCTGTTGAGGTATAGTTTTTTCACCATAGTGGGGCAACAATAGAGCCATTATGTTAAGGACCGACATATACGTGAACTGTGACTTAAAAGACCTAAATGTAGTGTTTTTAAGGCGTGGACCAACATGAAACATGATCTATACCTCAGGGATTTGAGTTTCTCTTATCCTTTACAAAAGATTATATCACGAATCTAACCTTAAGAATAATGCTGTGAACATAAACATTGAAAACGTTTGACATAGCAGCGGATTTGTGATATTAGGATATATACTTGTTATGAAACTTTTGGTTGTCCAAAACAGATCATTGTTTCTATAAGTCACTATCAAAAAGGTTTTTGGTTGATATTAATTGGCAATCAATCACAAAACCTGAACTAAAATCCAAGAAAAGAATCTTAATTTGATGTTTGCTAGATGACATTTATGATTATAATACATAGGAAGTAACATAGATGTTACCCTTAAGTGATGTAGCCAGATTTAACTTGATTCTAATGAGGTTTAGTAAAAAGTTGATTAGAACATTATCAACTAGTGGTGCACCACACTGTAACTAGTTGTGGTAAAAAAAGGCGGAAGGTAAATTTTTCATTTGGAATTTATTGATTTTGAATAGAAAATTGTAATTTTATTGTGCATGGTTAGAAAAGTATAAATATTGCATGTTTCATGTAGCTTAAAGGAAATGGGGGAAAAAAATCTTGATATTAGTAATTTATTGGATGTTATTAGGAAGGAAGTATGGATTGTAGTGAATAAATAGCAAATGATAAATTTTTTAAGCTAATTAATGTTTTAATTATTGATGTGGATATTATAATATGATAACTTCTTGTTAGTCCAAAGCTTGGATGACAAAGGCTTAAGGTTGATGCTAGATTTGATAATCAATCTTAAAGTTGATGCCAACATTTATGAAATGTATTTAATTTTGATTTTTCTTGTGCTAGAAAACCTAAAATTTTGTAGAATAAAAACATCTTTACCTTTTTTGAAGTATGTAAAGAGTTTGCTAGAACGTCACAACTACACCCAATTGTTGTGAAAGGTAGGTATGACCTTGCTAAGGCTTCATTAGCAAGTGTTATGCACAATTTAACTTAGTTGCGGTCATAATAAGTGAAGTTTGATCAAGTTTTTATTAGATCTACATGAATTTTGGATGGGAATATAAATGAATTGTTTGACACAATTATCAGTTGAAGAATTGGCATTGCTTATTTGTGAGGAATTATTGGGAAGGTGAGAAATGTATGGATGATTGTGATGGTTTTATGCTTTTGTGTAATGGAAGGGGTTAAAAAATGGAATGTAATAGAAATAACAAAGGATAGATATTTAAAAAATAGAACATTTTGGAGGTGAATAAGGTCATTGCTTGGGTGGTTGCTATTGCGTTAATTAATAACAAACATATTGTAAGTATTGCTCATTATTATAGTTCTCAAATTGTATAACTATTGAAGATGCTTGATTGGGCATATGAGTTCTAGCAGGATGTGTTATGAGAGAATATAAGAAATGCTCCTAGGGAAGTTATACAAAACTTATTAGCATATTACCTTGTAACAGGGAAGTTATTCCATAGAGATGGCAATGGACAATGAATTTTCTCTTATTAACTCTTATTCAAATTTTAGTCTAATTATCAATCGAATGTCTTAATTTGTATGAGTCCAATCAGATAGTTAAATATATAGACTTTATTTTCTTGTTGGCGGGCATCAAATTGCCTATAATATAACTTGATGACCAAGCAATGGAGTAAAAATTATTTCAAAAATAACATCTACATTCAAACAATATATTAAACAATTTAAAAATTGTGCCAGTATTTTATAGCAAAATGCAATAAAGTAAATAATTGGATGTTTATTATTAGTTTATGTTTTTAGGTACTTTACTCTTATGACCATGTAATTTTGTATTTTTACGTATAGTTATATTTTAGCCTTTATTTTATATATTTTATATTAAATATTTATATGGAAAATAAAATATGTTTTTAGATATATGTAAAATATTTATCTATGTTCAGTTATTCAGTTTCGAAGAGGCTAATACCAAATCCTATTGGATTAACTTAATGGATAATGCTTACAGTTTTAAACTTATATAACTATTCTATTAATAAAAAAATAACATACCCAATGACCATAATATAATGTAATAGTTATGCCTGCGTATCTTATAAATATGAAGAAGATGACCAGGAGCGATAATTCTTGTAGGATCAGACAATGGAACATACAAGGTAAGAAGTTGATATTATAAGATGAGTTATTAATAAATGTGAAATGGAATTCTGACAAGAGGGAGTTGAAGAGTAGGAGAGGAAGCGAACAAGCGGGAACATGATAGGGTATTTTTGTGTTATAAAATGACACAAATGAATGGGATGAGAGAACGACATAGAGAATAGAGAAGGAGCAATAAGAGTCAAGCAATACTCTTATTGAAGTGTTGAGATCGTGTGAAGGAAAGGAGGAGCCTGCAGTTTGGTTTGGGAGGTGTCGTTGAGCAAGTTAAGGCAACTACGTTGTGCTCGCATGTGGAGGAAAGAGGAAAGCCGTATGCGAGTTGTATTGCGTCAAGCTGTGATCAAAGGAGGAAAGGACTCTAAGAGGAAGAGCACCGCAGTTTTATAGAGAGGAAGGAGCTCTCGTTGGAACTGGAGCCCATGTGCGGTGTCGCTGTAGAGCAGAGAAGTGACGAGGAAGGGTTTGCGTGCGCGAAGGGGGGAGATCGAATCGTGAGCTAAGGGTTTTATAATATTCGTTTATGAGTTATTTTATTTTATTAATTATTAATTGTTAGCTTTAATTAAATCAAGATTCAAGTTAAAGAAGTTTCAGATTAAGATCGAGAATAAGAAAGGTTGGGTCTTTATTTCCAAAAATATTATGTATAAAATTAATAATATTTAATATTAATGTAATGATTAAATTTAAAGTTTAGTTATTGAAATCTTTATTAAAATAATACAATTTATTAAATTTGTATACATGTAATAATATAAATTGTAATGATAATAATAGTATAAAAGATTTAATCAAAATATGAAAAGAAATTTTACATTACTTATTTAAATTATAAATGACATTAATTGAATATTTAATAAAAATATAAATCATAGATGTTGAGTAAATTATAGTTGTGATAGTCAAATTAAAGTAACATGAATACTTAAATAAACGTTTCTAATCAACAATTAAAATAACATAATTAACTAAAAAGTTGATATACTATGATTAATGACATGCTTAAAATTTTATTTTTTATTATATTATTGCTAGCTATCTATTAGAGACAAGATTAAACGTCTTTGAAGATTTAATACAAGTCGTATGATTTTGAGATGAGTATTCATATTCTTATGCTGTAATATTATTTTGTTTCTTCTTGATCAAATGCACTTGGTGTTGCTATTATAATTATAGAACTACATCTCTATAATTTATATTTCTATCGAGTTTTGTTCATATTGTTGGACATGTATACTCGATATTGTTTAAATTATCATAAATCTTGATTCGTGTACAAGTATATTGACAGCTATATAAATGAAATTGAAAATATCATTATTAGATAATTTTTATTATAGTGTTTTGCTATGATAGAGTAACTGTTTTATGATTATAGCGGGGGAATCTTAAGATACACGTGCATGTAAATAGAAAAAAGGTATTGATATTAAAGTATCATAACTAGTATAATTTTTAGACGGTACTCTTGTAACGGTTGTGCAAACATAGAATGATATTGATATGCTAGTGATATAATAAAACACATTGAATGACATGAAATATCGTAAGTGACCATATTCGTAAACTATGCAATATTTTATACTAATTTATTAAAAACTTAACTGACATACATATTATTTTCTTTTTTCTTGTATTATTGTAGTTTATGAGTGTGACTATTCATTGTATTTGGTTAACTCACTGTTGTTTTAAACTAAATTTTCAGGTGTAATTAATTGATTAAAATACGAGCAATAGAAAAGAAAATATTTATAGAGGACACAAACAACTTGTAATGAGGTAAATTTAATTGCACTGCTTTAATTTAATTTCTTTAGTGACATTTTTATTTGTTAAATTTTTGTTATTGAAAATGAATATAGAAAACTTAATTCTCTTTGTTCGATCATTTGTATCCATCTTGGGTCGGGTCGTGATAAAAATGGTATCTGAGACAAAATTTATATTAATTAATTTAATTTTGATGAAATAGTCAATAAGTCAATTTTATCAAAATATTAATGATAATAAAATTTAAAAAAATTAGGTTAAAGATACAGACATAGAGGAACGCTCGAAATTATGGAAGAAGGAAGTCCGATATAAATGATGAAGTGCATTCTACTATAAATGTGAGCACGAATGTTCTAACCCAGATGATGGTGACTATGACAACTAATTCAGAGATCTAGATCGCAGCTTACCGAAAGTGATATAGTTGTCGTGGATAAGTATTTGAAGATATTCCAAGATTTATGTTCATCATTGTTTAAGGGAACTAAAGATTCAATTGAATCAGAGAATTGATTGATGCGGATTAAGAAGATGTTAAATCGTATGACCAATCTAGATGAAATAAGAATGTCATTAACAATATTTGTGTTGGATGAAAAAGCTAAAAGGTGGTAGTATGAGCAGTTTCAGGACAGGCTAGGGACCTATCCAACATGATGGTATGTTGGGAATAATTTATGGAGTTATTCAGAGAATAATTTGCAACAATATTTGCTCGAAGCCAAATGCAGGACAAATTTATCAGATTGGTTTAGAGAGAAAAAACTCATGCAGTACGGAGCATAGTTCACTGCACTGCCAAAGTATGTGTCACAGTTGATACTACATAAGAAATGTAAAGTCTCGATTTAGTTACTCGGGAAGAGGAAAGGAAGAGATAGAAGGGAAAATGAAGAGTCGAACAAAAGGGAGAGGAAGTGAGGAGTCAGGAAATTAAAATAAGGGGTCTGGAACGCAAGGGATGAATTCACTCTATAAATCGTCTTAGTGGACTTACCCATAGCGCTGAGCGACTTTGGTGAGGAGGGGGGATTGAGTGGCTAGGGCGGAGGCGAGTGTGGTATCTTGAGTGTGCTTGCAAAGCAGAGTAGTGAGAAGATCGCAAGCCTTGTTCTCTACACGCGTACGATATTGTTGACAAGGTAGGCTTGCTCATCAGAGATTGGGTGAGTTGTTCAAATTCGAGTGTGGGAGAGACACGAGTATCTCGTGAGAAGGAAGAGCTGACAGAGACGAATGCGTCGATGTTGAGGTCATGCGGGATTGAGCCAAACGTGGATGAGGAAGAAGGTGGTGGTGACGTCGAGGGTTTGCGGCGCTTTCTATCCGCGACTGAAGGAATCGAGGAAGACATTATAGCTCTATAAGGGGAGCACTTGTGCGAGGAAGGAGTGGCTCTATCGAGAGGAAGGAGGCAATCCTCGCGTGTGCTGTTGGCGTGCGAAGGAGAATGAGGTTGCGCATCGCATGCAGAGGAGCCCGAGTTAAATTAAAGTTAACTTTAATTAAAGTATTTAATATGAATTTTTATATATATA
>NW_018164718.1:824576-841868 GCF_001263595.1 Phalaenopsis equestris | reverse complement strand
TATATATATATATCTATGTTTTGAAAGCCGAATCGAACATTGAACCGGAAGAGGAGGTTTAAGGTTTAAAGGTTAAGTCGGGGTTGAACCGGGTGACCGCATAAATACAAAAAAAATATTAAATCTTACTTAAATGACATATTAATGCCGTCATATGTGTAGTACAAAAAATATCTCATGAAATATAAATCATATGCGGACTTAAAACAACTAATTTAAATGACTCCAAAAAAGAAGACAAGTAATCAAGTATTATAATCCAAAAAATATCTCTAAAAAACATTAAAAAAATCGATTCAGCAGTTGGACCGTCGATTTTAGCCGATTTATTCCGATTCAACGCGGGGGCGGTTTTTAGGCCACTCGGAATCGGACCTCTGGCTGATTCAGGGTCAAAACGGTCGAACTGGTAAAAATGATCAGTGATAGAAGGAAAAATATTTATAGAGGACACAAACACTAACAGTAAGTGCATCTGGTCGAAAAAAAACAAAATCTTACTGTAACATAGGACTACAAGTCTTTTCAAAACCGTGTGATTTTTTTTAAACCTTCAAACATGCTTAATATTGTCTCCAATAGTTAGCTAACTATTAAACAATAAAATATTAAACGTATCATTAATTATTTTTAATCAATCTTCTAATTAATTATGATATTTTAATTGTTGATTATAAACTTTTATTGTAAGTATTTAGTTTACTTTAATATGACTATCAAACTACAACTTACTCAATATCTATGATTTATATTTTATGTAATATCCAATTAATATACTCTCTAATTTAAATAAGTAATTGTAAATTTTATTTTCATATTTTGATTAATTCTCTTATGCTATTTTTATTTTTAGAAATTATATTATTACATATATATAATTTTAATAAATTTTATTATTAATGTATAAAACTACAATTCTTACCTCAAAGCTCAACACAGCTTCCTGCCCTCCCTTGCATGGCTCTGCCTCCTCCCCTCTTCTTCTACTTGATACTTTTCTGTTTTTTTCCTCTGCATAAAAAATCGCATGGACCTTCTATCTCACACTCTCGGCTTCGCTCCTCCTTCGCAACAGAGCTTCTCGACACCTCTTCGACTTCATCGTCCACATCGAGCCCTAATGTCATGCCTCCTCCTTGGCTCGACGACACCGTCATCAATTGCCGTCGCGCTTTAAGCTTCGATCGATGCTCTGAGAAGCTCTAGACTGCACCCGTCAATCTCATACCTTCACACACACCGTTCGTCTCTCAAAGTAAGTTGATATTGCCTTTGCCTCCCTCGTGCACATAATTTTATAGAATGAAAGTAACGTCTGAGTTCTTGACTGTTCACTTCCTCTCTCTCTCTTCGACTCCCTCGAGGATATGAAACGAGACATCACAATCTTACCTACTTATAAAAATCTCGTCATCAAAATTTTTAAACAGATCACATGTCATCTCTTATGAAGCAGATTGACATAAACTATCCATAAATTTCATGATAAAAATTAGGTGTCATTCATTAAGATCACTAAAAAGTAAAGACCTGATATAATGTGGCTCAACTACACTCATTTCATCAACAAAATCAAGATAACAACATATCTAATATAAGACATTGTTACAAAAGAAAGAAAATATACTAGAAAATGCTCTTATATGTAAGTAAACGTCAAACTCATCTGACCCTATCACCATTAGTAGCAGTAGTAGGTTCTTCATGCTCACTATGAGTAAGGGAATAAACTCGAGATTGAACTAGTTGCCTTGGTTGAACCTTGAGTTGGAATTGAAGCTATAGACTCTGTCATTCTCCGCCCACTTGCAGTTTTCTGTGAAGGACTCCACCTGATTTCTAATTTTCATTGTTCTTTTGGCCAAGCGATGAACAATATCTTGTTATATGACCAAGTTGACGGCAGTAGTAGCATGTGTTAGAACCCATTAAACATTCACCTTTATGTTGTTTTCCACATTTGGTATAAGTGACTACAATATTTTGAGTTTTACCTCTACTAAATTCACCTGGATTAAACTTGGACTTCTTTCCATCGGATCCCTCAATTTATCTACAACTTCTCCTTCATCAATACTCTTCCTCATGTGCAAAAGAGTTTGCTCAGTCCTATAAGATCAACTACTTGGAGACATTTGTACTAGTGGCGATACCCACCACATTAAGATTATTACTGTCATTGGCTGTCAATCAACACTAGTCTTTACATTAGCTAGATATTAAAAATGCATTTTTAATGGGGATTTTGAGGAAGAGGTGTATATAAAGATACCTCAAGGACTAAGGAACGACACAAATAATCAGCTAGTGTGCAAACTAAAGAAATCATTATATGAGTTGAAACAATCTTCTATAGCATTCTCCCATAGCATCTTTTGAAACGTTCACCAAGACTATTCTTGTCAATGGATACTATCAATATCAGACCGTTAACATTATTTATGAAATCAAATCAAGTATATAGACATCTTTATTGTATATGTAGATAACATTATTCCTACATGTAAGGGAACTTGAATCAATCAAAGAAATAATGACTTATGAGTTTGAGATCAGATCTTGAAGCTTTAAGATACTTTCTTGGAGTAAAAGTTGTTAGATCCAAAGAAGGCGTTGTCATGTCTCAAGGAAAGTATATTCTTAACTTATTAAAGGAGATGGGAATATTGGGGTGCAAACCAACAAATACTCTTATGGATCCCAATTGAAGAGCATCAAAAGGAGAAAATAACACCCCAATTGAAAATGGATGTATCAAAGAATTGTGGGGAAACTTAATTATCAGATATAGGACTTGACATTGCTTTTTTTGTGGTTGTAGTGAGCCCACATATGAACTAATCAAATGAAGATCATTTAAAACTGTTCTTTTGAATTCTGAGGTATCTAAAGTTGACTTTAGGATGTGGATTGATATTCAAGAAAATTTAGAATCGTAACATTGAGATCTGCTTTAATGCTAGCTGAGTTGGAGAACTAACTGATAGAAGATCTACCACGGGTTATTGTTCATTTATATAGGCTAATCTGGTTGGAGAAGTAAAAAATAAATTGTGGTGGTAAGTAGTGCAGAATATGACTATCATGCAATGACCCTAAAAAATTGTGAAGGGGCTAAAGAGATTATTGGTGGAACTACACATTGTGAACAAAAAAACACTATTAAGAATATTTAGTGATAGTCAATCAACCATCAGTTTTTCAAAGAATCTGGTACACCATGATCGAACCAAATATATAGAGATTGACAAACACTTCATTTCTAAGCAGGTCAATTGAGGGATTTTCTAGGTAGGCTATATTTCGACTTAATATTAGATTGTTGACATTCTAACCAAAACTCTTCCTCGACACCATTTTAGTGATCTCAGGAACAAGTTTAGGATGCCTGGCATATACGACCCAACTTGACATGGATTGTTAATATGCATATCAGTGGAGTGCATGTGCCCACCCATGGTTTAGGTAGGGCTGTAAAAAAGAATTTGTTGTTCGTGAATAGCTTGTGTTTGGCTCGCTAAGTAGTCCGTGTTTAATTCGTTTGTCAAGCAAACGGGTCAAACACGAACAGGTAGTCCGTGTTCAATTCGTTTGTCAAGCAAACGGGTCAAACACGAACAAATTTTTTGAACTCGATTTATAAACGAGCCGAGCACGAACAAAATTTTGTTCAACTCAATTCAACTCGAATTATTGAAAGAATAAATAATAAGTATTAGTATAATATTTATATTTTATTTAAAAAAAGTATTAAATTTTATTAATATTAAAACAATTTTAGCTAGTATCGAAAAATAAAATGTGTTAGATATGTAAGTACATAAGAATTAGGTGCTATGTATGTAAATGCGAAAAACAATTGCGGCTTTGTGGCCTCTGCTTGTGCTCCTCTTAGTCCCACCCGCGGTCCCACACTCCCACTTCCCTCTCATCACAAAAAACAATGTCGAACATGTAAATATGTATGATTTGCGTGGTATGTATGTAAATGCTTGAAACTCTTCATAGCAACCCTCCTTCGTCCAGCAGTCCCATGGTCCCACGGCTCTTGTTCTCCCACTCCCTCTCCCTCATTTAATCCCATAACATGGATAAAAGAAAAAAAAAAATTAACTTATGCTCTATAAATTATGCATAGCAATGTTTGGGAAAACATCATCACACTTGATTCTGCCACGTTACTGGAAGACTTTTGAAGTAAAAATTAATTTTATAATTTAGTTATATTATTTGATTTATTAAATTTAAATAATTATTATTTCGTGCCGAACACGATAAACAAACGAGTTTAAATCGAGTTGAACTTGAACAAGTTATTCATGAGCTTTTTTGAACATGAGCTGAAAACGAATAACAAAAAATTCGAGTGAGCCAAACATGAATAACAAAAAATTCGAACGAGCCGAACACAAACAAGCTTTACGCTCGCTCAAGCTTGGCTCGTTTACGCCCCTAGGTTAAAGGAAACCGTGGTCCATTGCTACATTTGAGGTGGAGAAATTATCCTCCCTTTAATTGTCCATTATTGCGTTTTATTTTTTCTTATCATTATGATTTAAATTTTCTCTTAAATTGTATGAGGGATTGTCTGAATTGTATGTATTTTTTATTTTGCTTGTATTAGTTTAATTAATAAATTAAAGTGTTTTTCCTTTAAGAAAGTTCCTCCAAGATTCCACAACTGGAATAACTCTAATGCTACTAATTTACTCTTCAGCAAAATGCTGCAGATCATGCACTTGAAAAGATGCTCATGCCATGCTGTCTAATCATGTGCTTTTTATATGCTAGTCAAGCCTTCTTTAGATGAAGCGTATTCTCTATCTTTGACATGTGCAGGACAACATCATTTCTTCTTACATCTTTCATTTTCATGTTCTTCATTCTATTTGTACCGAGTTTGGTGAGAGCATGATTACCCACCTTGATCAACACACTAATTTGTACTAGTCAACATGCCCAAGCCCATCTGGAGGCAATTGTGTTCTATCCGTATCGTTTGCATCATTATTTCTAGCTGCATTTATGAAGCAGTTTAATGATGATGCAGGGAAAATTTTGGCCTTTTTTGTATTGATAAGGACTTAAAATATATGCTTTCCTTGACCGTTTTATGATGCCATTATATTTGCTCTGCTATTTGATTCATTATGGAACTAGCTTATTATGACAATATTTTGAGTAAATGAAAATTAATAAGAATATTGTCATATAATTATTTGACTTGACACCTTTCCTGATTATACTGACTAGCTCTGTAGATGATAAGGTAACTGTTCTGGAGTCAGAAAAACGGGCATGGGAGAGTTCCCCTGAGGCTGAAGCCATAAAAGAAGCTCTGAATCCCTGGAGACGGCTTGATGAAGACAAAAGTAGACCATGACCAGTGAAGTTGAATTGCAAGGCACATTTCATTGACCTCGTTGACTATCCTCCATTACATCGTTTGACAAGTTCAGATGAAAATTTTTCAGTTGGGAAGTTGTTTTACCAGATGTTCTTCTCTGGTTTATCTGGTTTTGTGCTCCAGGCATCATCAGAAGTTTTATTATTATAGTGGTATCATTGCTGCTCCTGGTCTCTACCACCATGGTTGGTAGTTGTGCTTCGTGTAAACTTTATTTTCGACGATAATAAGTTGGGAGCCATCTTTTCGTTACTCTACTGGGAATTCAGTTGGGACAATCTTGATTGCTCTCGTCAGGAATTGGGGAGCATCTATAATTTATAATTTTGTAGACACTTTCATGTCCTTTAACTAATAAAACTTATTAATAAAATTTGTTAAAAAATCACCTTTAATCCATGGCCAAAGATTGTCAAATCTGACTGTTTATCACTTGAAAGCATATGCTGCGATTTCATGCGATTTTCTAATATGTTGTCAGGTAAGCATGCAGCATCATTTATACAGGGGAAATGGGGCAACTTTGAAGCATGATTTTAAGTCCTTTTGAGGCTCTGATTCAATCAGAAGGGCTATTAAGTGGGATTTTTTAAAAATAGAGTAATTATAATGCTTATGTTTTAAAAATGTCAGTCTTATTTGGTTTGATGTAAATCAATAGATCAAAATATGGTGAATGGTTGCAGGCAAGGAGATGATGCAAGAGGGCGAAATTTTGAAAACAGTTATATTTATAATTTTAGTTAGCTAAATCTGTAAGTTGAAGACAATTTAAATGTGGGTACAGTCATTAAATATGTTGGTGATGCTAGTCATGTAATATGTTGCCAGAAGCAATTACGACTAGGATTTGAACCAATTTTATTCTTTAAATAAATTGGGCTGTAATAATAAAAGTAATGTATGTCATATAATTCTCGTCCGATTTTGATGTTCTTGATATCGTTGTAAATGTAACAGGATTCTCTATGATTTATGTGCTGACCGCTCTTGATGAATCTCGACAAATAAATGGCAATAATTGCCAATATTTGAAGTTTGTTGAAAAATGGTAATTAAAACTTACCCCGCAGCGATAGGATCACAGTACATCATTAAATTCTAGTCCGATTTGACGTTCTTGATATCAATGGAAAGGTAACATAATTTTCAACAACTTTTATGTTGATTGTTCTAGTCGAATCTCGAGAAAAAAATCAAAGCCATTACGAGTGTTCACATTAATTTTGAAAAATCATAAATTGATTCCCCCCCTAGCGATAAAAACCCCGTACTTTGCTTGATTCTCGTTCGATTTTGATGTTCATATAGTTGGAAAGGTTACAGAAATCTTTATAACTTTGTGTTAGCCGCTGGGGGCTAATTTCGATAAAGAAATCGCAGTAATTGGAAATGTTCGAATTTCGTGGCAAAGCAATATTGGGAACCCACGCCGTGGAGATAAAAACACCGCACATTGCTCAATTCTGGCCGCTGGGGGCTAATTTCGATAAAGAAATCACAGTAATTGGAAATGTTCGAATTTCATGGCAAAGCAATATTGGGAACCCACACCGTGGAGATAAAAACACCGCACATTGCTCAATTCTTGTTCGATTTCGACATTCCTAATTTCATTGGAAAGGTGATATAAATTCATATAACTTTTGTGTTGATCCCTAGAGGTGAATTTCAAAGAGGAAATCACAACAATATTTAGTGTTCGAATTTCGTGACAAAACAATATTGGGAACCCACACCGTAGCAAAAAACAACCACACATCGCTTAATTTTCGTCTGAAATCGGACAAAAATTGAGCAATGTGCGGTGTTTTTATCGTTGTGGTGTGAGTTCCCAATATTGCTTTGTCACAAAATTACATTAGTTGCAATTTCTGCGATTTTGACGTCGAGATTCGTCTCAAGCGGTTAACATAAAAGTAGTAGAGATTTTTGTAACCTTTCCAATGATATCAACAACATCAAAATCAGATGTAAATTGAGTCATGTACATAATTTTTCTCGTTGTGGGGTGAGTTTCAATTACATTTTTTCAAAATTAATGCGAACACACTCAATTGCTGCGATTTTTGTCAATACGTTCTATATAAGGTGTTGTTGTAATGGGCTAAGGGACTTTTGGGAGCAATTTGAGTGTGTATGTGACAAGAGAGGTGTATTATATGAGGTGCTTGGAGAGAATTTGATCTCCATGTGTTTTTATGTATATTTTATAAACATGATTTGTAACTACGTCCTAACTCCTTTTGGGCTCTTATTTGTGTGGATGTTTTGATCTAGATGATATTTTGCATTTGGGGAAATAACTTAATGTGTTAATTTTGTGTGTTTCCTTTACATTTCAAATTGGCCATTTGATAAATTAAAAATTGTTGTGATCTTGTTATTTTGGAAGAAATCTAGCGGAACAACTAAGTTAATACACACATTTTTGTTAGTATAGGAATATTGCTACTAGGATAATACAATCAATATAATATATTAAATCCTGATAGTTTTTATATGATCTAGAGAACTAAACTATAATATGAAATTCTAATACTTCTTAAAATCTCACAAGAGAATGAAAAGCAAATTTCTCGTTTGACAATCATAGTAGGAAAACTTAGATTAGATCTAAACTTCAGTACATCACTCCTCAAGGGAGATATTCATTATTAAACTTAAGAACCCAATAGTATTTTCATTGTTGTAGACATATAATTTTTAAACTAACTTTTGAAATTGTTAGAATTGGTAAAATGAGTAGGTTGTTAGGATAATACTTGACTTAATTTAGTAGGTAATTGAGCTCTCCCTGTGATCAATCTCTCAGACTCAAAAATCGAATACTATTTAATCGACTTATATACTTGTGTGATAATATTTCTTTTGTTGTGTAGTCAAATCAATATTAAAATAGCAAATCCATAAATTCAGTCATTTATATTCATCATACCATGTCTTAATTGAGCATATTGAGTTCATTACTAAGATATGTGCAACATTACCCTCCAAATAACTTATTATAATGAGATTACTCAATTGCTTGGTGGAAGTCTCAACGCACTCCAAATATTATTATTTTTAAAACCACACAATTTCATATCAAAAGCCCTACAATCCTTATAATATTTAAATATAACAAACCAAGTACTATATACAATCACATCATCACATACAATTACATTCTCATACATAAAACATTTAAGAAAACATTAAAATAATTGGAGATTATCATGCTAATTATTTTATCATGTCTGATATTATAACACACTATGTGGAAGAAGAAATGATAATTCATGTTAAAATGTAGAAGAAATATGTTGTTTTTAGTGAAGATTTAAAAAGAATTGCCAAACCCAAAACACCATAGTGGCTCAATTTTTCGGCTATTAGAGATAAGTTTGAATCAATCAAGTAGCTTGGGGGTGAATTTGCCTAGGAGAAACAAAAATGAGAAGAAGAATCATGGTAGCTTCTTTGTACATGTTAAAAGGTTCTACCATAAGTAAAAGAAATTATAAATTTTGTTAGTAGACTCATTGTGGGTCAAATTTTGTTTTTTAGTTATAAAACTTGATCATAACACTATTTTATCATGTCCATGTTGTTGGTTAAAAGGATGAAGGCGTTTTGGGGTCGTTTCTTGTGTCCACCACATATTATAAAAGATTTCTATCTAAATGATTAGATAAGTCATTTGATAGTATACTATCTCGAGATGTATAAATATTACTTTAAGATGGATCTAACTATTCAGATGAGGAAAATATTTAAGATTTCTGGGTCTACATAACCAAAGATTTTTCCTCTACCTTAAATGTGTAAGATGGGGTTTATTTATTGTTGAGTCTAGTAGCCCTCATATTTATTACATCTTTAGAATTGTGGCTTCCAAGAATACTCTCAATTAAAACATTGGATTATTTCAAACATGATTATAAGGTAAAGTGTCTTAAAGATTGGTGTTTTAGGGCTCATATGAATAGACGAGTTTGAAAAAAAAATGGATAGGAATTCAAAAATTGGGACTTACAGTCTAAGGATGTTGTGTCACTAAAGGGCTCAAGAAGAGGGTTAGCCAACTATGGGAAGAAGGCATGCCGTGGGATCTGGTGACACTATGAAATGTTCAAGTCATAACTTATCCGGGTTTAATTCAATGATCTAGCGACACTATACAGGATGGCTTAAAACCCAATGAGATTGGATATAAGCTAAGGAAAAGAGTGAATGAAAAATAAGATCATCATATGTCATGTGGTTGCTCGAGCTAATTCCATACCACTCAACAAGCACTCTATAGAAATTATATCATTAATCTTTTATAACTGCTCTTCTTGACTTGGATAGTTGTTGCCAACAGACTAGTATTTTTTTTTTGTCAACTTGACTAGTATTAAAATTTTTAATTATACAAACTCTATTTTGACCAAACTTGAATTCACATGAATTTGATCAAATCTTGATGAATTTAGACAACCTCACACAAATTGAGTTAACCATCTTAAAAAATACTAAGTTGGTATATCTTGTCCCTTTAGGTTTGGGATAAATTCTTTCATAGTTATAAATATTGCTTGAAAACTTCACAAATATATCCTTTCTTCTAAATTTAAGATGAATTCCCTTAGCTTCTTTCATCTTAAATCCTATCTTGCAAGCAATGATTAAACCAAAGGAAAAATATTAAAAGGATATTCTAATTAAGATAAAATACCAGTAAAACTAGAGGTGAAGATTAAACATTTTTATAAGAACCATAAAAAAAGATTTCTTACTTCAAAATAGTATTAACTTAATTTTTTCTCAAGTGGGTTGAAAAATAAAGTTTTAATGGTTAATTATTATTATTATTATTATTATTATTATTATTATTATTATTTTGCCAATTATAATTTATGTAGGGCAAATTCAAAGTTTTCAAGGTAAAATTAGAGCTTATACTTCATCTCATAGAAGGGCATATGACTATAAACTTTAAATTTGGCTTAACGTCATGCTAATGTGGGATGAGTCATCAAATATGATAAGGAATTTATCATGAAATCAAATTTATATGAAGAGAAAAATTTATAGTGCCTTCATTTTTGAAATCCAAATATCATTACTAAATAATATTATTTAATTGACAAATATTCATTTTAGAAGGGATCAGATGCTAACTCAAATAATACACACCATTCTCTTTACGCTTGATGTGTGTCAGAAGCTCCACGATGGTAAAGTGATGAATTATCATCTTAATGTTGCACGAAAATCCAACTCACACTCAGATAATAAAAGAGAAGTAAGTAGAAGGTGATACCTCAAATTTTATAGAAAAATCCTGGAAAAGGAAAAAAATTATGGAGCCTAACCTAATTGAAGCAATTCAATATGAATGACAAGTTCACAGATCCACTCTTCTTCTAAATTAGGGATGATGGACTTATAAATTTGATCATTGTAAACTTACAACAGTGGTTCATTGATAATAGATGCAGCCAGAGTATAATGAAAATAATTCTTGGTAATAGTGTGTTGTAAGAACTGTAGTCGATTGTTATGGAGGTAGAAGTTTATTGTGAATTTTGTAGATGGTGTAGCGCCAGCTTATTGTATATGCCGTAATTGAAGCCATGATAGTATCCATCTAAGTGGGTTGCAGATGGTGGCTTTGGAAGTGTCGGTTGACTACAAAGGTCGTAGGAAACTGCAGGTGCTATGAGTCCCATAGACTATAATTGTTCATATAGGCAACAATGGTGGATTTGGGAGTAGCACAAGCTGTGGACCACATAGGCCATAACTGGTTACATAGACTGTAGTGGTGAGTTGTGATGACTCCATAGGCTGAGAGTTGCACGAGCTGTGGACTACATGCGTGGTAGTGGTGACCTGCCACTGCACGAGTTGTAGACCACGTAGACTGTAGTCTGTCATGTAGGCTATTGTGGTGAGCTGTAATGACGTCCATATGTCTCATAAGCCATATTTGGAAGCTGCACAAATTGTAATCCATGTAGGGCATAGTTGATCACATATGTTGTAGTAGTGAGTTATGATGGCGTCCATAAGCTGTAGAGGCCAGAGTCAGGAGCTGTAAGTGTTATATGTCACGTAGGTCATAATTGCTCATGTAGGTCATAATTGGTCGTGTATGTTATAGTGGTGAGTTGTGATGAATTCCAAAAGTCACAGAGACCAGAGTTACAAGCTATTGATCACGTAGGTTATAGTTGGTCATGTAGGTCCTAGTGTTGAGTTGAAATGTTGCCCATAGGCCGCAGAAGTCAAAGTCGAGAGCTACATGAGGGTTGAACACATAGGTCGTTGTTGATCACGTTGGCCATAGTGGTGAGTTGTGATAATGTCCGCAAGCTGCAAGGGTTAGAGTAGGGAGTTGCACGAGCTATGGGCCATGTAGATCGTAGTTGGTCACATAGACCATTGTGGTAAGCTAAGCTGATGTTTGTAGGCTGCAGGATCCAAAGCTAGGAGCTACAGGAGCTGTGGACCATGTAGGTCGAGTTGATTGCATAGGCTATCGTTTCAGTTCAAGGGAGACAAAATGAAGAATTGAAAAAGAGGAAACAAACAGAGAAGGAGAGGAAACAAACGTAAAGGAGAAGAAGTGATAAGTCAGACAGTTAAAGGAAGGAGAGGAGTCGAACAATTGAGAACTCATAAGTCACCTGCATTTTATAAAACGATGTGTAGTAAGAAGACAAGACAAGTTCAAAAGAAGAAGAAGAAAAGAGGAGAAAGGAATAAAAAGGAGGATAGCAGGAAAGGAAGGGGCAACTCACCTATGTGGGAGGCTCGAGTGTAGAAAAGGAGATGACGTCAGTGACAAACAGAGGCAATGTCATTAATGAACTACGATCAAAGGAGGAGCTCTCCTGTGCGTTAAGGGTTTGTGTGTTATTGTCATATGAAAGAGGAAGTAGAGGTCGTCTATGTCAAAGGTTTTGAGCAGGTAAGAAGAGCCAAGCGTCGAGGAAAAAGGAAGTTGACCATTTCCTAAGTTTTTGATGCAGATGATTGCAACCATGCTCTAAGGACTCGTTGGAAATGATCGTGGGAAGAGGGGTGCAAGCATTTGTACAAGGAAGAGAGGAAGAATCAAGCTGAGGCATTTGATTGAGCCGAAGGAGAAGAAAGGGATGAGAAGTGTATGAGGGAAGAGGGGTGGGGGGGGGGGGGGGGGGGGGAGGAGGGGGGGGGGGGGGATTGAACCATATGGTAAGAAATTTTATAATACTCATTTATAGAATATATTATAAATTATTAATTGTAATTTTTAATTAAGTCAAATTTTAGAAGTTTCATAGTAAAAATGGTTAGGGCTTGATTTATTTAAGTTTTAATTAATAATTAATTATTATGTAACATAAATGTATATATAATTATAAGCCTAATAAGAAAATATAAATTACATAAAGTAACTAGAAATTTAAATTAAGATAGCCAACTTTCTTGTCAATATTTTATTAAGCTTAAATTGTTAAATGAAAGTAACAATCAGAATAATAATAAAATAATTAATATTATATGATACATCAAAAGATCAACATATAATAGATTAATAATAATAAAAAGAACAACATTTAATAAATTAATATTAATTCTTTATGCATTTGACTTTGGTTTTTCTTTGGAGATAAGTGAAAAGAATATTTAGAATCATTAGTGATTAAGGTGAGCAGTCATTTTCTTTTGCTATAGTAATATTTTATTCATTCTCAACCAAATGCATTTACTATTATTATTTTAGTATTGCATACTCATAATTTATGTTTCTAATAAATTTTTTTCATGTTGTAAGAATGACCTTTGAGCTCAGTTTTGTTTAATTTATCATTGAATCATGTACAAAAGCATTGACTGCTATGCAAATGAAAATGAAAATGAAAATGAAATATTTGTTATTAGAAAGTGATATTTTATTGTATGAGTGTATGCACATGTTTGGCTATGATGGACTCACCCCCTTATGGTACTAGTAGGGGATACAAAGGTACTAGTGGGAGATACTAAGGTATGTGTTGTATAATTTTTAGATGGTATTTTTGTGACAATTGTATACATATATAACAATATTGATATGTCATTGATATAATAAGATTCATTGATAATATCTCAAATGTTAATATTCATGCAATTTTCTTTTTTTTCTTGTATTGATGTAGTTTGGGAATAAAAGTATTCATTGGCTTGTTTAGTTCGTTATCATTTTAACCTAATTTTCAGATTAATTAAGTGATTAAAAGATGAACGATATAAGAGATATTGTTTATAGAAGGAGAGACAATCAATAACGAGAAAAATTTAAATTTTTTGTTTTAATTAATTTAATTAATGACTCTTTTATTTGTTAATATTTAGTTATAAAAAATAAATATAAAAAAATTATTCTCATCGTTCAATTGGTTGTTCTCGTCTTGGTTTATTTCAAACCTCGGGTCGGGTCGTGATAGAGATCAAAATCAGGATCTGTACAAGTTGTAGACCATATAAGTCGTAGTTGGTTGCATAGATTGTAGTAGTGAGCAGTGATGATGTCCATAAGCCTCAGTGGTCAGACTCAGAGTTTACATGAGCTGTGAACAACGTAGATTGTAATTGGTCGTGTAGTGGTGGGGTATAAAGAGAGAGTTTTAGGTGTTTGGAGAAAGTCACCTTCTTTAGGTTGCATCATTACCATTTTCAAGAGGCATCATTGCATGATAAGTAAGGTGCACTGTTACACCATTATCAAGTTGTGTCATTATACCGTATTCAAAGTGCATTATTACACTGTCTTAGGGAGGCATCGTTGCATCGTATGTGAGTTGCGTTGTTACAAAATTATTGGGGTTTGTCATTATACTGTATTCAGAGTGCATGTTATATTGTCTTTGGGAGGCACCGTTGCACCGTATATGAGGTGCATTGTTACACCGTCATCGAGGGTCATTGCACAGTGCACTAAACGACGTATTGCTCCGCAAGATGTTTCACTGATATACAACATACGCTAGGATTCCACAGTGCATATTGTGACTCCACAAGATATTTTGCCGCAAGGAGCAGGGAAAGAACAATAGAGGTTGATGGTAGCGGGTGGCCGACAGTGGTACATTGTGGCCAACAGATTCTGTTTGACGGTGGCCGATGAACGATGGTAGAAGTTAGTCAGGAGCAATGGCCAATGTTGGTAGGAGGTGGGAACAGCGACTGCCGGAGTTGGCGGCGGCACTTGGCGGAGCAGGAGTTATTCGTCAGATCTATGGTGCAGAAATGATGTTGAACTTCAGCTTCTTCTCTTCTTCTAGCTCCCGGTCTAGGTCGAGTTTTTAACCCCTCTCAAGAGGAGGACATGACTCTATTTATAGAGTCCAAATTGCAAATAAGAAAAAAATCCAGACCACCCCATGGAATCGCCCGGAGAGGATCCCTCAATTGGATGACGTTTAGTAAATCTTTAAGTGTCTTGATGATATTGGAATTGAGTGATGTTCATCCTGTTGGATTCGTCTTATCGAGAAGCTCAATTTTGATGTAAGTAGGCCAAATTTAGAATCCGCTTAGCACTCCAATTGTGCACCGAAAGCTTCAAATAAGTTATTTAATGACTTGATCTGGGGTTGATTTGACTTGAATTGAATCATTTTTCGTACTGTTGGGTCTGTCTCGTCGAATCGATCAGTTTGACTATAAGTTTGGTTAAATCAAAATTCTTTATGGTTTTTAATTGTAGTTTGAACGTTTCTTGCTCAAAAATTTATTTCAATATTCGTGTCGTGCCTTAAATTCATGTCGGATAATGAAGATTTGTTGATGGAGTATCATATTATTTTATTATTAAATCACAAATTTTTCATTTAATGACAACTTAATTACAAACTTTGCATGACATTGAAGTCGCATTTTAATCACATCTGAATATCAGCCAAATGTATTGTTATTTAATGCTAAAATAAAAGAATACTCTAATCATCATCGATCGTTCCAGATAAAATAAATAACATTGTCAGGCGAATAATACTGTTATCTAAGTAGCGCTATAGTCGACATCATATTAGGCGAAATAACCTATTGAACAATTGTCAGAATATACTGTTTTGAATTTGGAGCATACCATACAGCTCAATCAAGTATCATCTCAATCCAGCACAGAAAGTTGAAGTTGCTTAGAAGTTTTGTTCTACTCTGCCAGATTGTCCCATGCCTCCTCTGCCAGATTGTCCAAAGGTTGTTAATCTTCATTGATATAAGATAATCTCAGACCAGACGTAACCAAAAGATTCTCAATAGCAGATTGAGCTTCGACCAATGGGCTTCTTCAGCCCGCGATCATAAATTAGGCATTTAACTTCTTCTGCCTGGCTCCACATTCCATGGCAAGCATAGAGATTCGATAAAGTTACATAATAGCCCATGTTATCCGGTTCCAAGTAAAGCAGATTTTCCGAAACAGCTTTGCCAATCTCAAGGTTTGTATGGTCTGTGCAAGAACTCAGAATAGCTCCCCAAGTTCCATGCTCAGCTCTAGATGAAAATTTATGAACAAAGTTATAAGCTTCACAGATTTTGCCAGCCTTACTGAGCATATCTATCATACAGACATTGTGTTCAATGCTTGGTTCAAACCCAAACTCTTCCTTCATGAGGTTGTAATGCCTGCATCCCTCGTTGAGAAGCCCAGAGTGGCTGCAAGCTGATAGAAGAGCAATGAAAGTGCTTTTTGTAGGCTGAATGCCTAAGTGCGTCATGGTTGTGAAGATGCTGATAGCCTTTTCACCTTGCCCGTGAAGCCCGAATGCTGAGATCATGGAGTTCCAAAAGACTATAGATTTCTCAGAAGAGTTCTTGAAAACTTGGATTGAAATGTCAAGTCTTCCGCACTTGCTGTACATGTCGAGGAGCGCTGAAGAGATGAAGCTGTTTGCTTGCAGTTCAAATTTCATTACATAGGCATGAAGTTCCCTACCATATCTGAGATTTCCCAGCTGAGAACAAGCACATAGCATTCCTACAAGGGAGAATTCATTAGCTCTATGGCTTCCCATTTGCTTGAAGTATTCAAAAACTTTGCTGCCATTCTTGTTCTGTGCAAAGCCTGATATCATACAATTCCAGGAGCACAAATTGTGATCTTTATTTGTTTGAAACAAGAGCTCCGAACTAATGGGGTCTTTGCATCGAAAATACATGGTAATGAGAGCATTCCTTCCCATAAGATCAAGTCCTGCTGAGCTCTTCACCATAAGGGCATGCATTGATCTACCTAGTTGTATTAATCTCAAATTCCCACACGCAGATAAGGCACTCACATATGTGATTGGATCTGGTTGCAGGTTCAGTGAATGATGCATCAAAAGAAACATTTCAATCGCATCCTCATGAAGACTGTAATGAGCATACCCTGTTATAATTGTGTTCCATGAGATGATATCAGACACAGCTAGATTGCTCCTCAAAAGCAAGGACGATGCGAACATATCACCACAACCTATGTACATAAGCATAAGGGCATTGACAGCTGAAACATCTCCAGTAAATGCATACCTGAGCCCCCAACCATGAACTGATTTCCCAAAGTTAAGGTCTTTCCCATCAGTACAGGAAGACAGAACTCCCAATAGTGTTCCTAAGTTGCACTGCAAATCCAGATGAAGCAGTTCGCAGAACAAAGCTTGAGCATATTTTCTTAAATTATCACTCTTCGAGTACCCTGAAATCATTGTGTTCCATGAGACCAAATCCTTGATAGGCATGTTGCTAAAAAGGAGATTTGCAGAGACGAAGTCTTCATTGCTCAAGTACATATCAAGCAAGCAGTTTGCTAATGAGGGATTTGAGCCCTCCAATTGACTCTTAATTGCAAATGCGTGAATTGATTTCCCATGGCAAAGCAGTTCAAGTTTATGGCAAGC
>NW_018164718.1:823290-824566 GCF_001263595.1 Phalaenopsis equestris | reverse complement strand
AAAAATGGGCCAGCATTAGGCCGGGGGGCCATCATCAACAGCAACTCACGAAACAGCTGCAGAGCTTCATCAATTATTTCATTTTCAACTAAACCATAAATCATTGAATTCCAAGAGACAATATTCTTGTGAACTAATCCATGAAACATCACCTTGGCAGCTTCAACATCTCCATGACGGAAATAAAATGATATCAAAGAATTTTCAACGGAACTGTCTTGCATTCCCAGATAACCCAACTTTATCACACAACCATTTACAGCCTCTCCAAAGCTATGAAACTCCTCTGAACAAGAACAGGCGGAGATCATGGAAGAGATGCTGATTCTATCTGGCCGAACTAGAGAGCAAGTCATTTCACGGAAATACAGTATTGATTTTCCAGGAAAGCCATTGTATAAACTTCCATTAATCATAGAATTCCATGAAGTAGCATCCTTGGCTCCCATATCTTCAAACATAAACTCAGAAGAAGTCAGATCACCACACTTGGCATACATATTGATCAGAGCATTACAAAGCTGGATATCCGAATCAAAATGTCCTTTTAAGATATTAGCATGCAGAATTGCCCCTTGTTTCAAGTTGCTAGAGCGGGCAGCAGCAGATAGAACAATGATAAGCGTCGTGGAATCAAACTCTTGCAAATCATTCACCATTTCATTGAAGATATCAATACAAGTTTGAAAATCATGATTCATGACGCATGCATTGATGATGGCATTCCATGAGATCAAATCTCGAGCAAAATTTTCTTCTTGCAAATCATTAACCATTTCATTGAAGAGATTAATACAAGTTTGAAAAGCATGGTTCAAGACGCATGCATTGATGACGGCATTCCATGAGATCAAATCTCGAGCAAAATTTTCATGAAAAAGGGCCAAAGAGGAACTCACGTCACAGGCTCGTGCATATGCAGTGAGGAGTGAAGTTCGAAAGACGGTGTCGAGCTGAATGCCGGTTTGGATTGAAAGGCAATGGATGGAGGAAACAAGGAAGGGATCAGCTGGTTCGGTTTTGAGAAGGTTGAGGAATATGAGCTCGAAGGAAACGCTTTGCGGCGTTTTATCAAACATTTGAAGGGCATGGTGAAAATAAGAGAAAAAATAGTGTTTTTGGGTGCCGAGAGATAAGGAGGGGAACCAACAGGATGGAATCAGTGGAGGGATTCTTCTAAATCTTTGGAATTGGTAAATTGAAGTTATGATTCTCACCATGCAGATTCTCTTTTGTTCATTGCCGTCGGATCCAGCTTTAACTGAACAGTTGAGGC
>NW_018164718.1:816932-823187 GCF_001263595.1 Phalaenopsis equestris | reverse complement strand
ACTTTAAAAAGATACGACGACCAGCCGACTCACCGTCAGCTACCCTCCCGTGGGCGAAAGAATGAGCATGACTTTCCAGTGGATGACCGATGGACCGACCGACCACCACACTACAGACGGTGAACGAGCCTCCAGAGGGCGACCGACGAGCCACCACCCTTTAGGGGGCGACTGATCATCTAGCTGGCCACCCAGAGTCAGTCGACCATCCTAATAGTCGGCCACCTAAAGTCAACCGATGAGCTGACCACCCGATCAGTCGACCACCTAGAGTCAGCCGACCAGCAAACAAGCAGGCCATCCACAGGTATCCGAATAGCCGACCTGTCAGCCACCACATAACCAGTTGACCAACCGACTGAAGACCGACCAATGAGCTCTTGAATGATAGGATTCCATGAACAAAAAAGACAAGAATGCTCTATAATATCCCTTTTAAGCATGGGTAAAAAGGATAGTATAGAACATTCTTGTCTATTTACTTTTTGTCCTCCTATCATCTATAAATAAGACCTTTTCATATTTTGAGACTCTTCTTTTTTGAGATTCCCCTCTATGTAACTGTCTCATTTGATAAAATAAAACGGGCAAAAAAGCTCCAGAATGCCCCATTTTGGCCCTCGGGGCCACGCCCTTGTGCTCATTATCTCACTTTCTCTCCTCTTTTTCCCTCACTCTATTTTTTCCTCCTGGTTCCTAAGGCTCTATCCCTTAGGGTCTGATTCGTAGGACAAATCGGGATTCAACATCCTTAAAGTGCTGTGAGCTTGAATCATGCCACCAACAAGAAGGGGAATACACTAAGGAGAAGAAAATCCTCACGAAGACATTCAAATGAGGAGAATACACTAAGGAGAAGAAAATCCTCACGGAGACATTCAAATGCATGATACACAATGAAATCGTCTGTCAATGCTCAAAGCATCCAAAAATTTGTAAATAAACTCGACACAAAAAGAGCTATGGAGGCGTTGCCCTACCTAGTAGCTACAAGTTGTGTGAAAGGTATGACGTAAATCACCTAGTAGCGAGTACTCGCGATAACCCCCACGAAGGCAGCGACAAGATCCACTTAAAACCCCCACAAAGAAAATCCTCATCGAGAGAACAACATGTGGTAATCACGGTAATCATGAACAAGAGAGGAAAGCAGACGCCCCGAGCAAGTTGAAGGGGGGAAGCCGGAAGAAGGGGGGTGAATGAAAATTAATTTAATTAGAATTTTAAAGTTATATTGTTATTGATTGTAATTTTAAAATTTTAATTAGTTAGTCGATTTTTTTTTCTTTTCAACTGATCCGGTTAAAAGTCAAATTGCATCAATGTTTAATGCAAAAAAGTGCTTTGCTGACCTTGAAAAGATTCGATGACCATCCGACTCATCGTCAGTTACCCTCCAGTGGGTGGCAGAGTGAGCATGACTTTCCAGTGGATGACCGATGGATCGGCCGACCACCACATTACAGACAGCGAACGAGCCTCCAGAAGACGATTGACCAGCCACCACCCTTTAGGGGACAACCGATCATCTAGCTGGCCACCCAGAGTCAGTCGACCAGCTTAATAGTCGGCCACCTAAAGTCAACCGATGAGCCGACCACCCGATCAGTCGACCACCTAGAGTCAGCCGACCAGCAAACCAGCAGGCCATCCACAGGTATCCGAATAGTCGACCTGTCAGCCACCACACAACCAGTCGACCAACTGACTGAAGGCCGACCAATGAGCTCCTGAATGATAGGATTCGATGAACAAAAAAGACAAGAATGTTTTATACTATCCCTTTTAAGCAGGGGTAAAAGGGATAGTATATAACATTCTTGTCTATTTACTTTTTGTCCTCCTATCATCAATAAATAAGAACTTTTCATATTTTGGGACTCTTCTTTTTTTGGATTCCCCTCTATGTAACTGTCTCATTCGATAAAATAAAAAGGGCAAAAAAGCTCGTGAATGCCCCGTTTTGGCCCTCGGGGTCAAGTCCTTGTGCTCATTATCTCACTTTCTCTCCTCTTTTTCCCTCACTCTATTTTTTCCTCCTGGTTCCTAAGGCTCTATCCCTTAGGGTCTGATTCGTAGGACAAATCGGGATTCAACATCCTTAAAGTGCTGTGAGCTTGAATCATGCCACCAACAAGAAGGGGAATACACTAAGGAGAAGAAAATCCTCACGAAGACATTCAAATGAGGAGAATACACTAAGGAGAAGAAAATCCTCACGGAGACATTCAAATGCATGATACACAATGAAATCGTCTGTCAATGCTCAAAGCATCCAAAAATTTGTAAATAAACTCGACACAAAAAGAGCTATGGAGGTGTTGCCCTACCTAGTAGCTACAAGTTGTGTGAAAGGTATGACGTAAATCACCTAGTAGCGAGTACTCGCGATAACCCCCACGAAGGCAGCGACAAGATCCACTTAAAACCTAGACCTAGGCGATAATCCATCTGAGCAAATAAGATGTGCAAGGAGTAAGACTCTAGTCAGGCGAAATCATATCCAAAAACTTATCAACTATCTCTCTGGGACAAGGTTGCTAATCAACACAATCAACCCAAAAGTCTTTGGACATCTCTTCGGAGCCAGCGAAAACATGGAGCAAAAAAATTGCTAAAAACTATGGGAGTACAACTGATGCATTATTATGACCATATTCTTTGTATTGATAGTTTCTCATTCTTATCGCAGCTTCTCTTCAAAGAAGATACTTGGGGAGATTAATATGTATAGCAAAAAAGTGCTCCACTGATGTTGAAGAGATTCGACGACCGAGCGAGCATGACACTTCAGTGGACGACCAATCGATTGACCACCACCTTCCAAGGGACGACCTACCAATCTACTAACCACCACCCTCCAGGGAACAACTGACCTATCCACACCCTCTAGTGCACGAATAGTTGAGCACAACCCTTTAGTGGATGACCAAACGACTGACCGACTGACCGACCACCACCCTTTGGGGGATGACCAGTTGACTGACAGACCTTTGATCTCCAGGGGATGACTAACAGATTATCACGCCACCCAAATTCAGCTGACCATCTAGAGTTGACCGATCATCCGACCAACCACAGTCGGCTGACAAGCTAACCAGCCGCAGACAACGACTAGCTGACATGCCAACCATCACATAACAAGCCAACCATCCAACTGAAGGTCGATTGATGAGCTCCCAAACTATAGGATTCGATGAAAAAAAGATTAGCATGTCGTGTATTACCGCTTTTAAGTAGACGTAACGTTGTAACTTTACCTTTTGTCCTCCTATCATCTATAAATAGGAGGACCCTTTCATGTTTTTGGACTCATCTTTTCTGGGATTCTCTTCTATATAAACCTCTCATTCAATGAAATAAAAGGGACCAAAAAGCTCAGAAATACTCCATTTTTGCCCTCAGGGCCAAGTCCATGTGTTGTCTCTCTCTCCCTCTCCTCTCTTTCTCCCTCTTCCTTGATTTCTCCCTCTTGGTTCCTAACACTATCCCTTGGGTGTGATTCACTTTGAAATACAAGGGGCCAAACTGTAAATATTGTTTGCTATCCAATTTTTCATTCTTGCAACCTAACTCAAATTTTAGCATACTCACATTTGTTTTAGCCCGACATCATAAAGAAAAATAGTATCACTATATATATATATATATATATATATATATATATATATATATATAAATTATAACGTAAGATTGTAACTAACATGGGAGGTGAGCTAAATGAGAATTAACTTGACAATATCTCGTATTCATTACATTTAAGATTTTTAAATAATGAGTTAAAATTAATATAATTTATAGAATATTTTTGTGAATAATTGTAATTATTGGATTGAGAAATACAAGTAATTAGAAAGGTTAAATAAAAGAGTCACTTATATATAATCAGGACCGATTTTTTAGGTCCAACCAACAATTCTAACATATTTTCATATGTTTGAGATTAAGTTAGTAGGATTTCATAGCTCCTATAAATTTGGAATCACTAAATCATGGGATGGTTGAACCCCAAACATCCTTTTGCAACGTATGTAGTAAATCCATTTAAATTTTATCTTGCCCAGGTGCCCAGGGTGACGACTAGGTGCCCAGTCCGACGCCCGAGAACAGAGCGGATGGTGCCTAGGCGCATCGAAGTTATCAAATTTCATTTTTTTTCCTTACTTTTTTTGATAAAATTGAGCCACATGGAACGTTAGGATTGGTCATGGAGTGACGTTGAGGGTTCCATGTGCACCATGGTACATCATTTTGCAAATGTCCAGTAAGAACATCCATAACTAAAGCAAAATAAATGAGCTTAAAGTTGATCCCTGATGTAATCCAATTCAAAAAGGAAAAATACTTAGTTAATCCCCCTTCTGTTTTAACACAAGTAACAACTCTTCAACACATATCTTTAATGGCTTGAATATAATTCATATCAACTCCTTTTTTTTTCCCCTAGACCTCTCAAAAAAAACTTCTCTTAGAATTTCATTGTAAGCTTTTTCCAAATCAATAATAATAGAAAAAGGAGCAATTACAAACCACACAAAAGTTCTTATTTACAAATCAATCATCCTCTTTCATTTATTTACCAATTTTATCAAAATCTCAATAGTTTTCATGGTGGCATGCACAAATACATTAATTCAGTAGTTCAAAAAAATCATCTGGGTGAATAATTTGTAAATATCAATATTTTGGGCGGTCTGTATGTAACTATTCCTAAAAAAATTATTCATACAAAATTGACACATTCATTTGATCGGGCCAGGTGACGGTTTTGATTACGTTAGTAGACCATATAAATGATATATTGCTCAATAATGATAATAATAACAGTCTTTTATTGAGATGCTTACATTCATGGAACATTACATCATTTTTTATCACCCATATGGTGGGGCATGGGAAAGGACTCCAAAAATCTTAAAAAAAAAAGTTTAAGTGTACTATAAGGCCAACATGCACAAAGAAAAATGCCATAATTCATGTATTTTTTATATAAAAAAAAGAAAATTTATTTATTCATATAAAATCAAACTTCCCTTCTTAAAATATATATCACCCAAAAATCATAATTTCAGCTTACTAACTTCTTATTTTTAAGCTCTTTTGGCTCCACTTGTGACAGATTGAAAACATATTCATTTTATACTCATGAAAAGTGCTCCTTTTTACAAATCATGGGCACAACAATAATTAACCCATCATCATTCCAATCCCCCAACCAAAAAGACCACTTATCTTCAACAGATACCTCCATACTTGCCAACCTGTGCCAATTCCCACTCTCCCCTATAAGCCCTCAGCCAAATAACTAAAGCTACCTCTTTTCCTCTCATGGCCACCACCTCAGCCATGTTTATTCTCTTCCTCCTTCCCCATCTCACCGCCAAAGCTACCCCGCCTTCAACGACCTCCTTCATTTCCGCCTCGCCGTCCATCCTCCCCTCCATCGAGCCTTCGCTGCCGCCGGACATAATGCCGGTGCTCCCTTCTCCTCAAACTGGCTACTCGCCAGACGGCTTGCTTCCCACCATCCCGTCCAACCTGAGCCCCCCTAATCCAGACTCACTCGACCCGAATTCCGCCTTCGCACCCTTCGGCCCCTCGGATTCGGCCAACGCCACCCCATCCGCGGCCTCCCCGCCGCCAGCCTTGTCTTGCTTTCTCCTTGGCCTTGCATCCATGTGGTGGTTGGAGTTCTCCTGCAAGTGATTTCAGTTTATGTAAGTGGGTTCGGTGGAGATCACTGCACTCATTGTTTTAATTATTATTATTATTATTATTTATTAATGTGTTGTCTCTAATTTGGGTTTGCATTTTGATTTATTGTATGGATAGAAAATAGTTGAATTTAATAAATTTGCAGCCTGGTTCAATCCATTTGTTGGAATTCGGCCTTCCAAAAGATTTGAATGCAATACTTCTTAATTAAATTTGCAATATATGTTACAAAAATATTACACTTGGAATTTTTTTTTTCAGTTTTATGTTTATACTTTTTTTTGCATGATCTTGATTTTTATGAAAATATTTACATTAAATATATTGTTACTGATTATAAAAAGAATAAAAAATGTTTACTTGTCATCGCGAGCAGTTTGTGTTCGGTTCGCCAATGAGTTCGTGTTCGATTCATTCGATAAGTAAACGAGAGGAACGTGAACAAATTTTTTTCGTTCGGTTAGTTAATTAGTTAAATGAATAAAAAAAAACAGTGATGCATTCGTTCGTGTTTGAATCATTATTGTTCGAGATATAAAA
>NW_018164718.1:815132-816832 GCF_001263595.1 Phalaenopsis equestris | reverse complement strand
CCCTGCCTTTACTCTTTCGCGTCGATCTTGCCTCCGCTGCTACAACCTTTCCGCAGGTAAGGAATTCTCTCGTCTCCTCTCTTCGATCCTCTCTACGTTCCTCCCTCCTATCCTCACTCCTCTGCCGAAAGCCTTCTTGTACGTTAAATTTTACGGTTAATTTTGAAGTATTGATATGAGATGACTAAAAAGTATTAATCTAAAATAATTAAACGGTTGGCTAGAAATTAATAATGATAGATATTTTTCATTATTACGCCTAGGTCGTGTATTCTAATCAAGCAAAATATTTAATTTTATACAATTGCACCCTTCTCATATCTTAATTTTATACTATTTTTTTAGCGCTTTTTAGAGGTAGAAAAGATAGACTCTTTAGAGTAGGTAGGTATAACTAGCACAAGTAAGAAGCATTAGTAAGAAATGGTGATGTTTGGTAAAGATATTAGGGAAGTATAGGACGATGGGCAACCGACGAGTCCTTTAAAAATAAAAATAAAAAAGAAAAAAAGAACAAAAACACTCTATTCTCTTTTCACCACAGTGGCTTTCTCTTGCTCTTCCTACCTACATGAGGTCATAGTATTAGAGTTTACTTCTATGGGTCTTTGGGCTACCGAGGTCCTCTTGGATGATGCATTTCACGGATTCCTGACAAGGAGGTCTTCGGTTTTGTTGGGTTGACCTCCTTTACGATCAAGTAGACTTGAGTTCCTAACAGCTTGGGATGATGAATTTATGGTATCGTGACTCGACTATCTCTATTTGATTAGGATTACTCTATCTTCTTTTGTTATACCTACTTTTGAGCCCTATCACTCCTTTTGATGCTTCTTTGATGTCGTCTCATAGGCCCCGATTGTGGATAGGTCGCTGCCCATTTAAGATACGGTGATTCACACTCTATCTTTATGGCTCAGTTAGCTTTGGAAGCATAGTGCGGGCCCTACGAGTCGACCAGTTTAGTTCACGAGCTTCATGTGTCGATGAGCCACTACCCATTTGGGATATGAGAGATTCACTGTCTGCCCTGTGGCTTAACGAGAGTTTTGAAAGCCACGAGATGTTTATATGAGGTAATTTTCTTTTGTGATACCTTATACCAGTTGTCACCTAAATGTAAGCAGGACTTCTCTAATCGAGAATATTCTTGGGTGCTTCCCGATATGTAATTAACCAAAGAATATTCTAGGACAAAATATTTTTTTGGTTCTTTGGTTACTTGGTAGCTTATGTGGGTATTCTTACGTGATATAGGGTTCAAGGTGTTTCAATCTTATTTTGTTCGAATGTATACCTTTGACCTATTGGACAAAGTTTACCCCGCATGAGCTCTCCAGGTTCTTTTCATTTTGTCTGTCTTGTCTCCGTCTTAATTCTTTCTTTTCTGATCCCTCATCTACTCTGAATCATTCATAGGATTCAAGTAAGAGGGTCTATTGGAAAAGTGAATCATAAGACAGGCTAGGGACTCCGAGTTACAAAAAGTACCAAAGCATATACTGCACATTCAAGTTATTTAGACAATTAGACTACCATGAAGTAGTGCGAGAAATAGTATGAATTTAACAACATTTTTTTATCAATAAAATATCATAAATAAATTTGCAAGGATATACGAACATTAAAAAAAAAAAACATACACTTTAGTTTAGTTTATATATATATATATATATATATATGAAAACACACCCTCTTTT
>NW_018164718.1:812046-813903 GCF_001263595.1 Phalaenopsis equestris | reverse complement strand
AAGCAGGAAAGTAAAGTTGTGGCGATCTACCTAACCCTAGGTCATATCTTGGTGGGTCCTTATTAGTTTGATTAAGTTTTAGAAAATGCCCTATTTTTTGGCTTGAAAATGAGCTCTGAAATTGAGCTCACAGTGGGGAAATTAGGGCTGGAAGTTAGTGAAGATGAGGTTAGGAATGCTAGGGGAAGGCTTGGGAGCAATTTTGGGGCCTTCCTTTGAAAATTTCAGCCCCCTCCTTGGCCGTGGGGGATGGCTGTTTAAATAGCCCTGGCCAGGGCCACTCTCAGGGCAAGCTAGGGGTTGATTAGGAATGCTAGGGGAAGGCTTGGGAGCAATTTTGGGGCCTTCCTTTGAAAATTTCAGCCCCCTCCTTGGCCGTGGGGGATGGCTGTTTAAATAGCCCTGGCCAGGGCCACTCTCAGGGCAAGCTAGGGGTTGAGATTAACTGCCTTGATGAGGAGAAGAAGATCCCAAGTGACCAATGACAGTGGGACACATCAACAAGACTTAATTTAATTTTAAACCAAGTTAGCTGCTCTCGGGCTGATGTTTTCTGGCCACTTGGTCGGCCGACCATGGCAAGGGGAGGTGGCTAGGTGTCCAGGGACCTAAGAGGAATATGTCACAGCAATTTAATGGGCTAAGGTTTAATTTTGGAAAAAAGAATCTTAAGCTTAAGCAATTATGGGATGAAATCCCTTGATTTAAGGGACCATTGGTCCATGGCTTAGCTTAGGTGGTTAGGTGAGTTTTGGCTCAGTCTTAGGGTCCAACTAATGGCTGTGGAGTCATTAATTTGATGGCTTTGGGGTGGTTAGGATACATTTAGTGCATGGGTCCAAGTGGGTGCAAATGACCAAAACTTGGGTTTGGGTTAGGCTAGTCATGTCCTTGAGCCTAATTGATTGATGCACTTGATGTAGATGATTGTAATGAACATTTTTTGTGAAGGATGAAAAGGGGTTTGAGTTCAATTGGAGGGTTTTGGAGATTTTCATACCTATTTTATGTTGTTTTTGGAGATTTTCATACATATTTTTGGCCAAGAAAAATATGTTGAGATTTTCATACCTATTTTATACCGTTTCTGATGATATTGCACTTTAAATAAAGGAATTTTTGATGTTTTATTGTAGGAATGATGAATTAGGGTCATTGAAGTAAAAAGATGCAAAAAGGAGCGAATTTGGAGCAAAAAGGACCAAAATGTGGAGATTTTAACTAGGCCGCCGACAGCGCCCTTGACCCCGCCGACGACAAGTTTTTTTCAAGGCTACAGGACAGAATTCTTTAGAAGTCAGCCGACGGCCCCCTCGAGGCCACCGACGGCGAGCTCGGCGGTTATGCCTACTCAAGCTTTGGATAAGGCCAAATTTTGAAGGGATGCTTAGGCAACTCTTGGGAAAGCTCATCCACAACTTTAATAGACTATTTTGGCCGAAAATTAAGAAGGGGGAGAGAACTTAGGGAGTCAAGGAAGTCCTAGAGAGAGTTCCTAGAGATTAGAAATGTTCCAATATTGTGAGGAATTCTTCGAGAGATTGTAAGAGTGGAGGGAAAGTGAGAGATTTCTTCCTCATTGGTGCTTCGAATAAGAATTTTGTGTGCTGTAAAGAAAGGAAGAGATTCAGAGGAATTTCGATGAGTATTCTTGGGGAGAAAATAGAGATAAATTATTTACTTATTGTAGTCTGTATGACTTTGATGTTATATATGAATGTCGAGTTTTGTTGTGTTTTCCCCATGAGATCTGAGTAGTTTTCTTTGTCTTTCTCATTGTCTCGAGATTTGTGAATTGGTGATTTGAATTGGTGAAGCCATAAAAATGTTTAAGAAATTGTGATGATCTTTTCACTT
>NW_018164718.1:807287-811544 GCF_001263595.1 Phalaenopsis equestris | reverse complement strand
CCTGTGGGATCGATATCTAGGACTCCATTAGAGCCATATATTACTTGAGTGATACGTATAATTGTGTTGATAAGTGTGACTTTACAATTATTGAATATTTATTACGTCCATATTTATCTTATATTTTAAGCATATAAAAAGTCGCGGTCACCCTAGTAACATCAATGAGACTAGTTGTAGGAAGCAGGCGAGCAACAATGAAGTAATGCTTTAATGCTCGGAATGGGTGATGGGATTCAAATAAGTCAAAGGAGAATTTACAAGTGTCTCTCCCTCCTCTTCAGAAAGAACCTTCCACTGATTGATATCCTCAGTTAGAAAAGAAATAATCTTATGATAATCAGGAGTAAGAAAACGCTCGGAGTCACACTAGGGCATGTCGAGGAGATCAAAATGGCTCTTTCTGGTGGAAGAGTCAAAGAGAGCCAACTTCCCTCACACATAAACCTTTCCATCCACGGATTATTTTGCATTTGTGTATAACTCACAGATGAGTGAGAAAATACGAGTGTCGACGAGTTAACACAAAATTCTCATCCTTGCCTATCGATCTCCACAGCGATCCTCTCATTCAAAAATTTAAAAACCCACTCTAGAATCAACTTTTTTTTGTACTAAAATGTTCTTATACCATTATGCAGTAGCATGGCTAATAAATCTTGTCCGATCGAATCTTCATCCGTCTTTTTTATTGGTTTTTTATGCCATAATCAGAAAAAAATCTTGGTTTAAGTGAGGAGGATGAAAAAAATTAAGATTTGTTGGCAGGAAACGAAGGATTGTTGGAAAAATCAACTCAAGATTGATGAAAAACCATGTCCACAAGAAAAGATGAAAATGTATATGGAAAATGGGCAAACCTTTGAGAAGGAAGGAGAGAAAGAAAATTAAAGTTTAGCAAGAACATAACCAAACCTAAGGATCTTAGCCTAATCTATACAAATAAGGTTGTATCTGGTGGTCATAATACTTCTCCAACAAACTAGGAAGCTAAGGAGGCTATGGATAGCTTGTGTAAGCTGAGAAAGTGGAAGAAGTGTCGTGAAAAAGGGTATCTAAGGCCTTAAATTGTCAGTGACATGGTCACATGAGGTTCTAAGGTGGTCTTGCTACACTTTCTTGTGATCATACCTAAAATTGGGTCTAAGCGACATGATCACGCCGGAATTGGGCATGATCATGCCCCAGGTCCGTCTACTCCTTATAGGAACCGGCCGTCAACAGTGACAAACTTATGACAAATAAATATTCAATCCAGATGTAGACTCCAAAAATGGAAATAATATAAGAAATTATGTGAAATAAATCAAATCATATGATAATGCTTGGGTTTCCTCCTAAGAAAAGTTTTGTTTAACGTCCTCAGTTAGATGAAGTTTCCTCAATCCAGCCTAAATGAGGTCTCCAGGATCAAATTGCCAATTTAGCAGTACTTGATCACTCATCTCAAATTCAGGTTGTCCTAGATCCTTCCAACATCCTAAAGTAATGTATTTCTTCCAAATTCTTCCCACGTGTATCAATTATCTCTTATCCAAAAATTGAGGTTTTGCAGTAACATCTCATTTCCATTCATAAAATAATCAGTGCTCATAAAGGATAGACAAAGGGGTTCTCCTAACAGATCTTGGCCTACTGGCTAGACTTCTACTTCAGGATGAGCAACATAATCATTAATCAGATTATCCAAAATTCATCTATTATCATTTTCTTGTCAAGGGTCACTTCCTTTGATTCTAAAGATTGGCTCTGTACTTCCCGTGCCACCACTTCTACTTTATGGTTTTGATCATTCCTAGAGGCTTGGGGAAGGTCTCGTGATATTAAAATACTAAATGTGACTTCTTGATCATACTCTCTCAAAAATATGTTCCCCTTCTAAACATCAATAATAGCCCTGCTAGTAGCTAAGAAAGGTCTCCCAAAAATCACATGCATTTCCTTATCTTCTTTCAAGTCCAACATCATAAAATATGCAGGAAAAGTGAATTTGTCCATTATGATAGGCAAATTTTCAACCAGTTCTAGAGGATGAGCCACAGATTGATCCTCTAGCTGAAGCGTGAGACTGTTTGGCTTAATTTTTCCCCTTCCAAGTTGCTTGAAAATATTTAGGGGCATGAGATTAACACTAGCTCATAAGTCAAAAAGCGCTTTTAATATGAAACTTAATTCCTAGAATGTACAAAATGATGAAACTACTAGGAACTTTGTTGGCCTTCTGTAGCCTTTGGGTGAATGGGGTGAAAGTCTCTTAGTAGGGTCAATCTTATTGGCAGAGGAAACTTTTCCTTAGTCAGGCTTCACAAGGGTGCTATCATTCTTGTTGTTTGCTCATCTTTTTTCTCTAGCCTTCACTCTCACTACCTTTCACTGCTCTAAACTTTGATCTTTCCAATTCACCTCAGTATTACTAGATAGTGTCCCAAGGGTTTTATTGTTCATTGAGTTCACCAACTGTCCAATGTGAGTTTCAATATTTTTTTATGGTGACATCTTGGCTCTGTAAAGTATTCCTTATTTGAATTAATATTTCATTAATAGGTGATTTCTTTTGGCCATGCTGGGAATTGGCTTAGAATCCTAGTGGGTACCGCTTGCCTTTGTTGCTTATTACCTTGGTTTGGTCAGTTTCCTACCAAGTTGTTTTGAGGATTTCCCCCATTGATGGTTGTTATTTTTCCATGAGAGGCTTAGATCTTTTCTCCAACATGGGTTGCTGGTGTTAGAATAGGGGTTATGACCATGGTTTTGTATGACATTCACGGTTTCTAAAGTTTGTATGCTTTGTTCTACCACTAGTCCATTCATGAAGCCATCATTGGGTGGAAGTCCTTGCATAAAATTCATCCCCAGATTATCTAACTTTCTAGAAATAGCAACTACTTGAGTCGCACGGATAGCTAATACATCTGATTCATGTATGCTAGCTAATTTCTGGGATGCGACTCTCTTAGAAAGTCATTGTAAATTGTTTGTGGTCATTTCTTTTATCAAATGGTATGCTTCCTCAAAAGGCTTAGACATTAATGAACCTCCTGCAACAACATCTATTATGGACCTCAATAAACATACCAATCCATTGTAAAAGATTTAAATGATTAGCCAATCAGAAAAGACATGGTGTGAGCACTTCCTAAGCAAGTCTTTAAATCTCTCTCATGCATCATAAATGGATTATCCATCATTTTTAGTGAATGAGATGATATAATTTTTAAGTTTTGTAATATTTGATGGAGGAAATTATTTTGCTAGAAACATTGAAGCTAAGTCATTCCAGGTTGTGATTGATCCTAGGGCAAGTGAGTTAAGTCACACCTTAGCTTTATCCCTCAAAGAGAAAGGGAAAAACCTAAGTCTAATGGCATTGCTGGTGGCACCGTTGTACCAGAAGATGACACAGTTCAAGAAAATTGTCTAAGTGCATATTCGAGTTCTTAGAAGATAGTCCCCCAAATTTATTTGGACCATTTAAATTATGGAAGGTCTCAACTCAAGGTGTTAGCCTCAACAGTGTGGTAATTGATAATCATATGGATTTCCTCAATATAAGGGCTAGCATATTCCCTCAGTATTTTCATGATGAAAGTGTTGGAATCGGCCATCTCTATGGGTGTCTCAATGAGTGAACATGTTCTCCTAAGTCATTTGAAAGTACGATCTAACTGAGGGTCAAAAGGGTCGAGATTAGCCTCAGCTCCCTTATGCAAAAAAGAAAAAACTAAATAAAAATTTGCAACAAATAATCACAATGATCCACACGTGTCAACCAACAAGCATACATGCAATGCACATATAATATGAAAAAGAGAAGGAACAAATTCATTAACAATTTTTTTTGGCCTTTTGGCTTTATAATTTTTTTTTCAGCACCTACAAGAAAACACAACATCGATACAGATGCAATTAAAAAAATAATAATAAAATAAAATAAACATGAAAATAAAAGTGTCAAACTTAGATCCTAAGCCTATCAACTAAAGCTTTCCTAAAATCAAAATATTTATTAATGCTTATTCTGGAAAACAACGCCAAAAATGTGACGCGCCAAAACATAACGCAAAGTAAGTTGGTTGTACATAAGACTGTCAAAACATCTCGTTGTTCGCGAACAGCTCGTGTTCAGCTCGTTAAGAAGCCCGTGTTCGGCTCATTAATTTCGTTTGATAAGTTAACGAGCCGAACACGAACTAAAATGTGTTCATTCGTGTTTAGCTCGTTTTGGCTCGAAATACTACTCATCAAGTTTATATATAT
>NW_018164718.1:804219-807045 GCF_001263595.1 Phalaenopsis equestris | reverse complement strand
TGTTAAAATGACTCTTTGTTTGTGAACAGCTCGTGTTCGGCTCGTTAAGCAAACGAGCCGAACACGAGCTGAGCATGGCTCGCTCGTGTTCGGCTCGTTTACACCCCTAGTTGTACAACACAAGTCCATGTTGCAAGTAGCAAGCAATATAATAGTTTGTTTATCGACCCACGAGGAAAGGCCTAACAGTTATTTCCGAAGAAAAATCTATAGTTTACTAATCTTGTGAACATAGCTTGTCGTGATCGCAAGAGATGTTTGAATCCTAAAATCCTAACAGAATTAGAGAGCAGATGCTAGAAACAAATAACGCGGAGAAAATCTTAGGAGTTATTCAAGAGTGATGAGACTCGGGCCTCTGTGATTTGAGGATCTTTTGAGGATCTGAGTGGATTGTGGTGTTCTTAAATATTTATCTACGTGATAGTTGTCAACCAGAATTATAATCTCTTCGTATGCCTATATATAGATCAAAAGAAGATCAATATCAATGAAGTTGAAGCTTCCTCAATCCCCATGATATTCTACATAAATAGTTGCAGAATCCTACTTAAATATGTCCATCCTCTCATAATTATATGGTTAACCCTTTCATTTTTGCTATGCAACGGTTAGAGGTCATAGTTTCATGGAAGATTTTAACATCCTAGTTAGCCAGAGTAGGAGTAAATTAAACTTGGAGGTTAACCAACAACATAGGCCATGAAAGCACAGAAAATGCTACAGGAAAAACTTCTCAGAAAATCACAAAAAAAAACACTGCTCCTACATCACAGAGACACGAAAGAGAGTTTAGCTACGTACTGTCAAGAAAACAAAAGACAAGAAATCCATATCTTCATTGCAAAATATAAAAGAAAGTAACATTTACAATCAAGATTTGTCCTCTCTCCAAGAACCGCACCTCTCCCTCTTATACAAACTCTCTCAAAACTTTCAAGAATACAAGGTAGAAAACCTAGCCCAAAGGTTTCAACACAAGGAAGGAAAAAAACATAAATGAAGCACCAAAAAGCACCCTAATCCTTGTCTTTAATTGTCTCAGAACTCTCCTCTTCTCCCAAAAATCTCTAAGTATCATTTTTATATCTGAATCCACAAATTTAGTAAGGGAATTTCTTTCCAAAATGATTTACTGTTTCGTCGGCATGGTCATGCTGAAATGTGGAGTGGTCTCACTAGGTCTCTAAATTGGGCGATGTGGTCATGCCCGACCCTCATTTGGTCACGTTGTAGGCCTATAGTTATGGCATGGTCACACCAATAATCTCGATGAAATGGTGTGTTCATGTTGCTTCCAGGCATGATCACAATACTTTAGGCCCCTTTTTCATTAAATTTTCTTGTTAAAAAATGTTCATTTTCTACACCTATAATCTACACAACATAAATAAAAGCCTTTCTTAAGTATAAATATTTGATAAATCAGCAAAAAAAAATAAGTAAAATTCACGGTAAAATGTAGTTTAAATCACCTAAAATCGATGCATGTCACTCGACATAGGCCAACAACTCCCGCAATACTCCACCTTCAGAATCATTAGTTGTCTGCACAAAGTAATTGACCACCTCATCCATTTGACATTCAAGAGGCCCAAAGACATCGGTCGTCCCCTGCAAATCTCTCTGAAAGACCTAAAAGATCGACAAACTGTCTACCATCATCGTCGTTTAGTTGTTGGTTGTCACCAGTCAGCTCAGAGATTTTTGTTGTTGAGTCCGTAGCCGAAGCAACTTCAATGCCTAATGGATGCAAGCCTCCACAAGACTCCATCAAAGCCCATAACACTGCATTTAAAGACAAACCTGAAAATTTTGAAGATTGAAATGTCTGACTCAACATCTTGCACTAAGCATTAGAGGGTTGTCGATACAACCTCCTTACAAGTTATAGCAGGAGCTCTACCTTTTGCTTGCACCTCTAGCAGTGACTCCAACACAACCACTATAAGCTTTCGTGATTGTCTTGAAGCACCCTCAACTCCCGGATCAGCAGCGTTGCTAGTGGAACTTGCTATTCAATAACCAAAATGTCATGTCTGCCCTCATCATCCCTCAAATTTTTTTCTAGTCGATGATCATCAGAATTTCCCGACGACACCACTTGATCGTGTGGATCAAGTTTAGCTTCTTTCCTTTTCTTTACAACAAGTTATTTTCTCAATCTTCCACTCATAGGACGAGGTGGAGCACTCATCCTTTCAAGAACCATAAGTAGCACATCTTTATTGAAGCGACCTTGAGCTATCACGCCATACATGATATCACTTGAAATACACATATGGAAAAGAGAGAGGGAGAAAACCCTCCTAATCGTATTTATACGAGATGGGGACACGAAAATCCAGAATGCCTAATTATTAAATTATCGAATCGTTGAGATTATAAATCAAATTTATTGTCATAATGATTTCTTGGTCTTTATAGGAACATGAGTTCCAAGGAGCAAGTGAATTAAAGAACTAATATGTATACAGAAAAATTGTCAGCATGAACCTTGAGGAGATCAAATGGTCTAGATTGGTGGGAAAGGATGAAGAACTAATGAAAAGCTGTTAGAGCTTATGGAGCCGACCAACTGAATCTAGCAAGTCGAGAGAAGAATGACCGATCGACTAAAAGTCTATCCTAGTACCGAAGGGCCGCCCAAGCCAATAGATACTTACACCAATCTCCTCAAGGCCGACCGACTGCCACTCTCAAAGTTGCATGGTTTCCTTGGGGAGGAAAGGTCGGTCAAAGCCCATATGAAACAATCGACCCAAACTAATTAAGTCGACTAATTCAAATATTTGTCGATCGAGAGGCTTAGACTTACGAAAGAGT
>NW_018164718.1:748647-798118 GCF_001263595.1 Phalaenopsis equestris | reverse complement strand
GAGGAGATTGTTGTGTTAATCTAGTTGTCTCTAGAAATTGTTTATGTATTTTTGCACATTTTTCATGTGGATTAGGAAGTTTTGAAAACCGTTTTGTGGTTAGGTGGTTAGGAAAACCGTTAAGTGGTTAGTTAGTTTTATTTTCAGAAAAATGTGATGTATTTGCTTATAAATTAAACCAGAAAATGTAGAGGGTGTGTGAACTACTAAAAAAATTCCTCCATTTTTGTTGGCGTTTAAAGTTTGGTTTTGAAAACCAACAATGTCTGACCTCCAAGCTCATCCCCTTTCTTCTCCTCGACCGACAAGACTGTACTGCTCCGCTATGGCGATACCATGCCTATCACAGCCTCCACCTCCACCTCCCTAAACAATACTGCGAGCTCCCCCTTCTACCACATCCCCCTTCTTCCCCCACCTTCCTTCCATGCACCGAATTCATCCGCTACCTCGACAACTACGTGGTGGCCTTTAGGCTCGAACACCACATCCGATTCCGCCGTCGAGTTGACTCTGCCGAGTTCGAATCAGCACTGGCACGGTGGCGAGTTCTCGCGGCCAACCTTGAGACCGGTGAGGTGGAGGAATATGAGGCTCGATTCGTGGTGGTTGCAAAGGGGGAGAATGATGAGCCGGTGCTGCCGACCGGGATTGTCGGTCTGGACCGGTTTGAGGGGTTGGCGGTTCATTCGCATCAATTCCGGACCGGGAAGGCTTACCAAGGGCTCGATGTACTTGTAGTTGGGTGCGGGAATTCGGGCATGGAGATTGCATGCGACCTTGCGGAATGTGGGGCCCGAGCCACGATTGTGGTGCGGAGCAAGGTTCGTTTCTCGGAGCCATTTTTATGTTCGGTATTCACTTGTACAAGTAATAGTTTAATGTACTGAACAAAACGAAACTCTAATATATTTTGAACAGCAGCAAAAGAACCAGCTACAGTAGTACTTACAATATACCCTCTGCAGCCTAGCCAAAAATAAAAGAAAATGGATACGGAGGTTGAATCATAATATAATATATCTATGAGGACAGCTAATCCATGCCAATAATTCTAAAGGGGAGGAACACCGATCGATGTACAAAAACTTAATATAATTAAGGTTGTCAAAACTGTTCTCTATTCCTGAACAGTTCGTGTTCTGCTCGCTAAGCAAACAAGCTGAATACAAACACACTTTTTGAGCTTGAAATATAAACGAACCGAACACGAGCTGAGCCTGGCCTCGCTCTACACTGGACTGACTATAAATTTTCTGAAAATGAAGAACAGATGATCTAAAAATCAATTATTAGAAGTCTCTAACATATATTATTGTGAGCCAATAGTAAGGCTGGATTATATTAGTTACTATATTGTCTTTCAATGTATTTTAAAGATGTACATTTTGATGGCTTCCAAAGATTGATTAGATTAATGATTTATTTATATTGGCATTGGGAACATGCATGCAGGTACATCTGGTAACGAGGGAGATATGGCGGATTGCACTTGTCGCCATGAAAATTTTGCCATTTAGTTGGGTCGATTTGATTGTTCTTACTCTATGCTACATGTGGATGGGGAACACGGCCAAGTATGGTTTGCACCGGCCAAGTAAGGGACCCCTTTATTTGAAAATGAACACTCTATTCTACCCCGTTGTGGATGCTGGCACTTTCTCAAAGATTAAATCCGGCGAGATTGAGGTTCCTCCAAATCTCGCAATTTCTTACTTAAAATTGTTGAACTCTATTGTACATGTCTTATAATGAACTTTATTATTATTTTAATAACATTATTTGCATATCTTCATTATTTTAACATCTGGTTAATGTTAATCACTACAAGACGGCTATCAAAATTAGGGTTGTAAATGAGCTAAGTATTAGCAAGCTCAGTTTTCGCTTGTGTTTGGCTCATTTGCAATTAATTATGTTTGAAATTGTCTCATGTTCTAAATTGTTCGTGAATGATGTGTTCGTGTTTGGCTCGAAATTGATTCTTGTAAATTAATTAAAAAAACATAGACGTAAAGCGTTGCATTCAAACCTTCACTATTTCTATATAATAAAAGTCACAAAATCACATGACCACACAAATTATTGTTATTTCTACATATATATATAAATATATATAATATGTTATTACATAAATATCATATATAATTTCCTTATTTCGAGCTAAAATAAGACAAATACGATTGAACATAAAGTTACTCGTGTTCGCTTCTTTATAATTCAAGCTTAAAAAAATTATTCTCGTTCGACTCGCTTACATAACGAATGATTCGAACATGAGATATTCGCTTTTTTAATAACCCTAGTTGCAACCATGGATCAAAAAATGTATATACTTTGAACTTTTTTTGGCTATTATTCTTAATCATTATATGAATTTTTATCATATTCTTATGATTATAATTCTCATATTTTCATGAATGAGTAGGTATTTCCTGAAATAACAGCTATCGAAGGCAAGAATGTTGACTTCGTGAACGGGAAGCAGCGCCGCTTTGATGCTATTATTCTCGCAACGGGTTATAGAAGCGCGGTTAAGAAGTGGCTTAAGGTAACTAACTAATCGTTCCAATAGTGATTAGTACCCTTATCTTCCTAAAATTAATTTAAAAAGTAGATTAATCACTAAATTCAGTCTAAGTTCTACTCAAATGTGATGCTTATGTTTACTTCCGTATTCAGTAATTATTTTATGATGGCATTAACATGCATACCGCCTAGTTCCTATATTTACAACGCCTAAACTTTGCTTTATACATTTGTACCTCCTAAATCCTTCATATCACATAAAAATACTTCCATTTTAACTGTGTGTGTGTGTGTGATATTTAATCTATATATCAACGAAAAAATGTACAGATAATACTATAGCTCATTCTTTATGCTCGAGTCATTATCACATATACGATGTTGAGATAATGTGTTACATTATATGCACTTTTTTCATCAATGTCTTTTAAAGAATTAGAAGTGTGAACAACAATATTTATCAAATCCTCAGATGAAATCAAGTTTACAGAGAAATAGTATATGTATTATGTAATAGTAATTAAAAAAATTGAATGCTTAAAATAAAATTTATTAACATAAGTTGTTCGTTTAATGCACAGGGTGATAATTTCCTTATTGGTGATGATGGAATGGCGAAGCAAAGGTTCCCCAAACATTGGAAAGGGAACAATGGACTCTATTGTGCAGGCCTCGTTAGGAGAGGGATTTACGGTTTAGCTGAGGATGCAATAAGCATTGCAAATGATATAAGCAACATATTACAAAATGAGGAGCAGAAAGAAGTTTAGTTATTAAATAAACATGTTGTCATGTCATAAAGAATAACTAATTCTTATCATTTCCCGGCAGGAGACTTCCTTGCATAACATAATATTTGAAATAAAGAAAGGTTGCATATTCTTTCGCTGATAATTATCTTCTCGATGGCATTTGTTTGTATTTTTTTAACACGATCTGTTCACTTTAATCTTTTGTGTGGATAATATTAGAATTATACTAACAAGAATAAGAAAAGAAGCTCTTAATTTTTTCTATATTATCTAAAAGTACAAGACTAATGCAAATGATTTTAATGTTACCGGGCAAGTTGCAAGTTGCACCAAGTATTAAAATCAAAACTATATCAAAAAATACAAACCATTAATCATTGTAAAACGAATGAGGTCAACTAAATTTTAGCTAATAATAAATAATGTTTCAAGTATAGAGGGGAATTCATGTGAAATTACTCGCCATATTCACTATATCGGCTTGAGTTTTGGCGAGTTGATTTAGTTCTTGAATGATGAATATTGGTGAGTTTGGAAGAGAGGCTTTGTTGACAATAGGGGACTATGCCTAGTCAAAGTTAGATGGAATACCTTTTAGACTTTGCTTGGCTGATCCCTAAGCTGAGTATGCTAAATTAAGAGCTTAAATTGATTGGAATTGAAAGACAGGTTTACCATATTTTTATTGCTTCAATGAGTTCATCATTTTTGTCCCTAAAGTTGATTCAAGTGCTACTTGGATGAATAGTTACTTGATTTCCTTACATTTTTTAAGGAAATATGTAAGGAAAAAATAACAAAAATTCATATAATAAGCTATCATATCACTTTTTAGTATATTGTGTTTATTTAACTTTTTGTACACAATGACGGTGCACCCATACTAAAAAAATTTATAGGCTTGCCCATGACAGTAGGTGAGCCCCACAATAGCATTCATAGTGTTGTAATGCCATATGACTAATATCACAGTGTGACGACTCTTGACAGTTAGTTTAAAAAAAATGTAAAGGTATGTGGACAAGTGTCAATGTAGAGAGTGAATTGAGATCAAGTTTGAAGAACAAACAAGAAGATTCCAAATAAGTAAATTGCCCTAGGAGAGAAAGGAGATTAATATATCGGATCCAAGAAATAAAAATTCTAGTTACTTCTTTCCTAAATATATTTTATTCTAGTATAATTTTGAAAGTTTAAGTGTTTTATCTCTCTTTCACTTTCTTAAGTTATGAACTAATAATTTTATTCTTTATTTATGGTGAAATTGAACTATTTTTATGATGAAATTGTATAGTTTGTTTTGCATCACGTTGTTCTTAATTTAGTTGTGTATTGACCATATGCATCTTAAACTCTGTTATGATCTTTAAGCATTGGAAAACTCATAGTGGAACAATTAGTGTGAACTAAACAAATCTTTAAGTATATATGCATATACTACTTTAAGATTTGTAATCTAATAAGAAATATATTTTATGTGATCACTTAAAGTAATTGATGCACCCCAAAAATTGACACAATAATTCAGTTCCCTGACAACGACGCTAGAAAACTCATTATTTTCCAAGCTACTTGATTAGATCTTTAAATTCAAAATTTTCTAAACACTGGGGTTGCTGACGCAAATGTGCGTATCGTTTCATAATATAGGGCTCTAATGGGTCTAGATTGTCGATCCCACAAGGAGTGAGGTGACGAATCCCTTATGCAAATTTCTAGTATACTAAGTTCAGGTCTTAGTTTGAAATGTCAATTAAGGTAGTTTTCCTAAAAAATCCTAAATTACAGCACTAATTCTAAAGCTACATCTAACTAAATCAATTGGTTTCGTGAATATCAATATGTAAAAGCTACATTTCTCTTGTGATTGCTTAAGTGGATTGTAGGATCAAATACTACAAATTGCTATTGTATCTAGTGATAAATAGGAGCAATTATCTTGTTTACCATCTTCCGAGCGTGTAAAAAAGTTTGGTTAACCAAGTTTTAATTTCTTAAACTCTAGATTGAACCCATCAAAGCATATTTTCTTATCTATTTGCATTGTTTAAAGTCTACTTTCATTATAGTCTATAGAACAATGTGAATACTCTTGTTGTTCGTCCACCGTTCTTCCCAGTTCTAATGGATCACAACGATTTTTAACAATTTTTATTTGCCTATACAAAAAGTAAATAAAGCATAGAAGAATACTGACCACATTGACGTTGAAAACTGATTTTAAAAGCTTTCTACACATCTTAAAATACTACTTATTCATCACAAGAAAAATGCATGGAAATCTACTCACAAAGCATGAGGAACACAACAGGAATCATCATCAATTAACAAAATAAATCCATTAAATGTGTTTTTACAAAAAAATACAAGACAAATGATAACACGATACATCACTTTTTTCCTCTGAAAAGAAATGAAATGTCCCTCCAATAAGGTATACAAGTGCTCTCTACAATGTTGAAATGACCCCCTCACAAATTTCTCTAAAAACCCCTCACCAATCTCAAGAAAAGTGAAAATTGATAAACCATAGATCTACCTATGAATCCTTGGTCTCCTTGGGGTTTCCAAAGGTTCGGAGATGCCAAGAGTCTCGTCTCTAAGTATCAAAATTTTTCAAATAACACACCTCATCGTGTTGAATAACTATAGAAATCGTTTTGGCATGTACCAACGCCTTGGTGCCCAGTCTGTGGTTGCCTAGGAGAACACTAGCACCTAGCCGCCAAGTTGGCACCAAGGAACTCCTAGGCAGCACCTTGGCTCCCAAAAGCTTGCACCTAGACGCCAGAGTGCTGGAATCCGTTTAGCTCTGTTTCACATCTGCATCAATTTGCATTAGTTCTGATTCACTCCATGTTTCCTACCTGTTATACCTGCAAGAAAAAAAATAAACATCTCTTTCTTTAAAGTATAATTTCATCTAAGAATAAATGCTAAATTTAAAGGAAATTAAGCATGCTAAGGGAAACATCAAAATCCCCAAAACCTAAACGTTACTTGTCCTCAAGTAACACTACAAATTTAAAAACCAAATTTGTTGATTTGTGGTAGCGGGATTCATTATAATTTACTATAATTTTGCCTAAAAAATGTCATAATATAACTTAGGAAAAATTATAGTAAATAAGCTTAGGACTTGGAATCCTGATTTTATATCTACTTTGATAATTATTGAAATTTGTCAAACTAAGGATCTCTATAAGGTATGATTCTGTTTGTTTTTTACTCTTTTATTTTTTAAGGAGTCGTCAATCTGTCGATCGTCGTATACATCCCTTCCTCGAATAAGTCTCTCTTCTGGGTCATATGAATGACCAGAAGAAGAGATGAAACAAAAAAGAAGGACAAACAACAACGACAACAAACAAAAGAAAACGTAAAATGTGGAGAGCCTACATGTGGTAAACATAGCAAGGATGGTCAAATATGTTCGCCAAAAAAAATCAGGCAAAAATACCTTGGACTGGTATCCGCAAATGAGTACCTACGTAGGCTACCCATAATTAGAGATTCAGGTGTAGGTGTTTGTTCTGGGGTCAAGGATTCTTCTGATGAGACATATCCCGCTTAGTTAATTATATCTTAAGTGTTGCCCAAGAATACTCTTGATCCAATGAGGTTTTTCTTACTCAATAGTGCTAACTAGCGCAGAACTATAAAAGGAGGTTATCTCGCAGGGGGATGCTTCGATGCTTTCAAAGCTTCTGTTAGACCACGGGGTAGAGAATGAGTCTCTTACGGTCCCTACATGGGTAACAGACTCATCGGCAAACGAAACCTTTGAAATAACTGTATCATCCCAAAGGGGGTATCCCAATGCATCGGAGCATGTTCGGATCGTAAGATAGAGGACCAATCTGCATATCCCAAACAAACGACAACTCATCGACATCAAGCCGCCAAAATGATATCAACAAAGGCAAGGGAGTGAAAGGGCACAACAGGGGTAGTCAAAGGAGGGGATGGTAGATGTAGCCAGGTCGGGCTATCACGGACCCCTCATCCCAAGCCACTGAGGCCCCAAGTCTACCTTGTGGACATATAAATATAACTGTAGGTTCGCTGGTTCATGTTGGGGGTCCTTCCTTTCTGCAGGGGTGGGGAAATCTGCTCTGCATGTTCATGTAAGGTTTTGTATAAGCTTCATTTGTTGGCATTTTGGATTAATTTTCCAACATGATTCTGATTCCTTTTGCTGCTCTCAACTTCATAACCCAGATTTAACTGCATTAGCAAGACATTTTTCCTAGCTTCAACTCTTGGCTACTTTGCATGGCTAGGTCTTGTTCTCGACCCCTTTACATATTAAATGTTGTATTTAGATCATACATACCACACAATTCTTATGTATGTACATATATAGCATTCAAACTTCATCCCCACTTCCCATTCCTATAGATCAGTAGCCTATATCCAATTGAGATTATTAGATTATCTTTTTTTTTAAATCAATTTGCATTTATAACATGCTAATAATGGTGTTATTTTTTATATGATCTTAAATATTTAGTGCTAGATCCTTCATTTTTTATAATTTCAGCCTTTACTTGTGTATGTTTCGTTGAATTCGATCTATTAGTCTTAAAGATAAAATATAATTTTTAAAACTATATCAAGTAGGGGCATTAACATACACACCCCTCAATTTCTATATATTTACGATTTTTAAAACTATATCAAGTAGGGGCATTAACATATACACCCCTCAATTTCTATATATTTACATTATCTGGCACACATATTTTTATTTTTATATTTATACCATAAATCTTTCATTTATGCAATTATACCAAGGGAAATTTATATATATACCACGCTTTCTTACATATCTAACGCCCAAAGTTTGATATTTACATTTTTACCCCCTTGGTGTCATAAACTTATGCGTGAAAATGTGAGTTTTACTTTTAAAAAGTTAGTGATGACAATAATTTTTTTTATGTGATGTTAAAGATTTGAGTGGTATGTATGTAATTAAGAATATTTGGGTGCTTGGTATGTAAATAGATAAGAATTGTGTGGTATGTCTGTAAATTCCATGTCCCAAACTTTAAATAACCTACTAAAATTTCAAAAAAAATTTATTAATTTCAATCAGCATTGACTTTCTTGAGAGATTTAGTTGCTTATGGGTATAGTTCACCAATGAAATTTTTGAAGAAATTAATTGTCAAGACATAAAACAACTCTCGATTTTTTAGCTTCTGCTGCTATATTTAGCTAGCATTTCACACTTGCAATCCCTTAAATAGAGTGAAATTGTACTCTAAAAGATTAATACATATTTTAGTGTAACATTTGAAGCATAAATATTGAAGTTTAGCTTACTCATGCGAGAGCAATCTTAAGATAGGTGACCTGAAAAATTGTACTATATGACAAAATGGTGAGACCACTAGGTCAAAGTGGATAATATCTTGATGAATGAGAATTTGAGTGGTATCAGAGCCTATCTTCATTTTCAACATCACTAGTCTTCTTGGTACTGTGGAGGGAATAAATTTCTCTAATAGTAGTTAAACAGGCTCCCAACTCTGGCACATAGATCTTGCATATGTCATGACAACTCACCGCTTAAGTGACTAGCTAAAGTCTAGGAGGTCCTAACCCATGCGACTTCCAACTCCAGCCTCCGTTGCGTATGAACGTCGCACAATTTATCTTTATAAACTGCATGACTCATGACTCCCATAACTCTTTATTACGACCTCTATGACAACTGATGCTCCCGAAGTAATTATATATGACTTATATAGGCACATAACCAACTATTACCACGACATTCACTTACGACAACTATAACAAGTTTACTCTACAACATTCATGACGCGGTACTTGCTTCATAGCCATCGACTACGACCTTAACGTTCTATTATATCTATTATTGTTGAGCCATCACTGTATATCAATATTATAACTTCTTCTCTAATTTTATAGAAGAATAGACTAATGTATTCACAATTACATAGTGAATTATTTCAACCGTGCTAGATGTATGCCTGTAAACGAGCCGAGCTCGTGCGAGCTTAGGCTTGGCTCATATTCGACTCGTTCCAAACAGTTCGTGTTCGAAATATGCTCGTGTTAAAAAATGGCTCGTGAACTGTGTGTTCGTGTTCGACTCGATTTAAATGTTCGTGTTGGTGTTCAACTCGAAATTGGCTCGTTAAAATTAAATAAAATAAAATAGATGTAAATCGTGAGATTCGAACCTGGACCAAATATATACAAAATAAAAGACTAACCACTTTACCTCTTAAGATATTATAATTTTAACTTAGATATAAATATATATATATATATATATTCGTAAATTGTAGATTGAATTTCCTCCTCCAATTCCGGGGGTGCATCTCCAATTGGAGGTCTTCAAAATCATCTGACATTTCTAGACAGTTATTATGAAAAACTTGAGTCTTTTCTGAGCAGACTCTATCGGATTCTAAATGGTTGGTGACGACCAAGCAATATTCCACATCATCAACTGGTCCAACAGTCCCGAATAATCCTACACCTTCTTTCGAATTCAACTTGTAATGCTCGTTATTCCAGAATTTTTCGAAGCGGTGGGATTCATCTTTGGACCAGTGCTTTGGTATTCATCCTTGTTTAGCAAGATTTCGAACACTAGGAGAATACCAGTCGACAAGAAGTTCCATTAATCCTTGAAAATTCTTCTATTCTAGTTGTACATTTGGTTCGGAACTGAAAGAGGAAGATTTCTATATAAATAATATTATTATAGAAATAATATATGTAATATATTATTATATAAATAATTATATAATTTTTTTTATTTCGAGCTAAAACGAGCCGAACATCAGCGAACAAAAAACTGTTCGTGTTCGGCTTATTTATAATTCGAGCTTTAAAAACTTGTTCGTGTTTGGCTCGTTTATTTAACGATTGAGACGAACAAGCCGAACACAAGCTACTTAACGAGCCGAACACGAGCTGTTCGCGAACAATGAACTTTTTTGACAGCTCTAGCTAGATGCCGTTATTTTTTCTCTACTTTTTTAGGATTTTCATGTAAATATTGAGGCGTGTTTTTTTGTATATTTATTTTTATTTATATATATTAGATTTTTGTTCACTAATGAAGCGCTAAATTATTATTGTACTATTGTAGATCTTTGAGAATACATCAAAATTGATATTTAATTGTTAGATATATAAATGCATAAAAATTTAGTGGCATGTTTGTAAATCTGCATTTTCCTCATTTTGCGTTTTTTTGGTTGTGCTGAAATAGTACAGCGTTAAGCGGCAGCACGCTCATCTCATTTTAGCTTTTCGCATCCGAGGTCTCGCTTCGTAGTCTGCTGCTGGATCGCCGAGCGATCTTCGCGCCGCTGGATCGCCGCTACTGGATCGCCGCTACTGGCCCCCCCCCCCCGCTGCTGGATCGCCGCTGCTGGATCGCCGAGCGATCCCTGTCCGCGCGCTTGCGATGAACTCCGACCCGGCCGTCCCTAAAGAGCTCGGTGTTCTTTTGTAAGATAAAGACCTCGGAAGGGTGCCCCAAGGCTCGCAAGATAAAGATATCGGAAGCTAAAGACCTCGGAAGATAAAGACCTCGGAAGATAAAGACCCCAAGGCGAATCGAAGATAAAGAACTCGGAAGGGCGCCCCAAGGCTCGCAAGCAAAGTCGGAGCCTCGGCCGGGTCGGAGATCATCGCAAGCACGAAGCAGCAGACAGGGGAGAGCTCGGCGATTCAACAGCGGACAGGGGAGAGATTGACGATCCAGCAGCGGACAGGGAGACCCTCAGATATGAAAACCTAAAATGAGACACAGGGGAGAGCTCGGGTTCAGCCTATTATTTGGCCTTGCATTTGTAGGTGTTGATAAGAATTTGGTATGAAATGATATAGATCACTGAAATCTTCTTTCTTTTGACTAGCTTGAATTAATTGTTGAATTAATTGCGAATTAATTGCAATCATGTTTTGTTGTGGTTACTATTTCATATATAATTTGCAGGATCCATATATTGTCACTTGCGTTTGATCTTTTCCATTGTGTAAGATCCTCTATATATTTACTCCTTCAAATAATTTCGGCAGGTTGATTTAGCAAAATATGTGGATGCATTGTTTGGTTTTATATCAAATTTTGCGAGGAATTCTGTTTAAGTGGGAAGGTTGCATGTAAGGATGGTTCAGAATTGTCACTTGAAGTAGCAGATAATATGCAACAAGTTTGTATTTGATGCATTTAATAATGTTTTATCTACTTTGCTTGTGGATAAATATATTTCATCCTTTCTTTTTCATTCTAATGTACCATTGCCTTGACAGCTCCTACTATTTGCATTTCCAACTCTCCATATTCTTCTCCCAAATAATTGACCATGCTCTCAACTTCCCATTTTCTCGTTTCATCCCTTTTAAAACCTTTCGAGTATATGGTATATGTGTTTCCGACTAAAGCTACTTTATGAAAGAACTTCTCTCTCCTACTCTTTTGTTTATATCTCCACCTGAATTCGAACTGATTTAGTGAAAGAATTATAAAAACAATAGCACAATACTTGGGGGATGAATTTGTATCCTCTTAAAAATGGATCAACGTATAAGTTTTACATTCTTGAAAACTATTATGAATTTGACTTCTTATTTGGATAATGTATTATCTAAACAATGTAGCTAGTTGTATGGTCTAAAGTTATTCATAAAAAAAAGAAAAGAACATAGCTAGTTGAGCTTTATTATTAACTAAATCATAATGCCTCACACAGTAAAAATTCTTGAGTTTTTATGCTTCCCTTCTATTTGACATAAACCTTACTTATCTCAAATATGACAATACATTGTAATTGCTTGTAAATAAACACACTTTTTACCGTTATGCACTTACGATGCTGACCTTCCATTACAAGTAATTACAAAAAACTTGATTAGTGATTCCCATCTATTATGGACACATTTAGTGTTAAGCTTCTTCATTCTGATCTACATTTATGCAAATTTAGAAATGTATAAATGATTACGTGCGGTATGCATGTAGCTAGGTTTTTTTTTCCATGAGAAAAGTGCAATTCCTTAGGCTGGTTTTACTTGCCAATTTATGAGAATAAATGATGTAATAAAAGTCTTATCTGTTATGTTTATTCTGCATCATTGATTGGTTCATTCCCATATTCCTTCCGAACATGGCCATTTGTTATTTATCTATCGTTCATATATTTTTTTCTTTTTCTAAATAGGCTTTCTCGTTTTAATTATCACTGTATCTTTTCATCGTTGCTGAAATGAGTAAAAGGGTAGCATAATCTTCCTTTGGCAAAAGCTGTTAAAAGGTTGAGATTTTAGCATACTAATTTTGGTTCTTATCTTATTTGGTTAGTCGATGTCATCCAATGGTGTAAGCTTAACTTTTCCTCTGCCATTCATTTTTATATAAAGTTATCCTAGAATCACGGATTAAACTGCAAAAATTGCGCTTGGTGTCTTCTTCCTTTGATATGCAAGCTTTAATAGTGGGTGTCTGCTTAACAATTTTATATGTTTAGCTGGCTTTTGATATATGATTGCTAGTGTTAAAACATACCTTGTGAGGGATGATTTTTAATTTAGATAACTCTCATGTGAGGGGAAAAACAATGAAATTTTAAGAGAGTGGAGAGCAAACATATTACTTTAGTTAATTAGATTTGTATAATCTTTATCTAATTTAATCGTTTCATTTTGATTATGATTTCTCAAGTTATGGTTAACTATTACTTTAGTTAATTTTTTTAATTATATTTGTTCTTTTTTTTGTAATGTAAATCTTTCTTTAATTTATTTCTGTTATAATTTTAGTTTTTAAGTTATAACTAATATTTGCGAACTATTAACTTAACTTTTGATAAACTCTTACAATTATATTGTTAAATTTTATTACTTACAATCTTAATCTTACTTTAATTTTATTTTATTATCATTATTATTGTTTATATACAATTGGAAACTTACTAAATGATGAAATGGACCAATATATAGTAGCACTTACTAATTGAACATAACAATCGTACTTATTTCGATCGTTGATACTAATATTTCAAGTTTCAATAAAATTTTAATATCATAGCGTTCAACATTTTCTTTTCTATCTAAATAGTTAACTAATCATTAGTATTTACTTTCTAATTACATATTTATCTTTATATAACGTTTTGACTTCCATCATCTCAATGTTGTATATGCATAAAATATTAATAATATTCCTATTGTTATTATCTTTTATGAAATATTCTTGTGCTTCTATTCCTTTGATTTAATATTTTTTTCTTATATATTTAAAAATTTAGAAGTTGCATAAGATCAATTCGGCTCTCGGTCGACATAGTCGACACGTACCTTTTTTTATGTGTTCCTATTTTCTTTGCAATTGTTATGTCTCTGTGATCCCTAAAAACTGCTCGTTGACTTGTAATTTCCCTGATATTCATTCTACCTCTCATTGTAGGTGAGTTTGGGAGCACAAGTCCTCTATTTCCAGCACTGCACATGCTTCTTACACTAGCTCAATTCCTCCCTCCACCTCATCTCTCTCTTTTCTAGCAGTTTCGCCCCCTTCTCGATGTTACATGAGAGAATGGACCACTTCATTTCCTTCGCTACATTGGTTCTATTCGCTGCAGAGGATCTGTTTTTATAATAACAAATCATTTAATGTTAGTTCGAATCAAATTTGCAATAGAAGAAAAAATTTCTGTTAGTTCGAATCAAATTTGCAATAGAAGAAAAAAAATTTATTTTTTTTAATTATAGGGCACTACAATCTTATGCACCTTGTAATTCCTTAGAAGTGTCACACAAATCTTTGTTGGAAATCTTGGTTCTCCTAAGATGTAAAATTATTTAAATTTTTTTTAACGCACCATTACTTGTTATAACAAAATGTTTCTTCAAGCCTTATTGTTAGAATAAATTATTTGCTTATGCAAAAAGCGCCTATTTAGATTAATTTGAATTAAAATAGACGATAAATAGCCATAGAGATTGGACATGACAATCTTACGACTTTATGCAGTTTGACTATAGCTTTTATTGACCTGAGAATAAAGATGAGTTCATCAACTATCCTATAATTCATTCACGGACAAATCATCGGGGATAGAAATAAAAACTTTTCTAAACCTAAACACTCCCATTTACACCATAAGGGGATTGAAATAACAGGATAAGCCACCAGCCATATTATTTTCAATAATAAATCACACATTTCCTCATTAGTCGGGTTTCAATTTTTTTGCTTTACCAGCATACATAACATAGATTTTAATTTCCTTAAACCCACTCATAAATTGTTACAAACATCCAAGCATGTATTAATATGATTAGATAAAGATACTTGTTTGAGATTAAGCTATTATATGTCCACAATAATGGGTATTTTAAACATATTAAATCACGTTTTACTGAATTAATGCTTTTATTTGGGATCTAAGGAATATGAAAAATGTAAATAAATGACTAAGATTAAAGTTAGTTGTTATTGTGCTCTTTATTTTGCTGTTCGAATCATTTCCATGACTATGATGTTCAGTATTTATATCAATAGCTTAGGGCTTGGTTAGGAATTTCATATGTTATACCCATACAACACACTTAGTTTGAAATTATCCAAAACAACTTCATATTCATCTTTTGAATGTATGCAATTTGTTACTTAAGTTCAAAATAATTACACATCTTATATTTCCTCATTTTAACATTAACAATGGATTTTGGTTATAATAAGTTATAACCTTTTTATATTTCACTTCTTATGTTGAATCTACATAGCTTATTGTTCTCTAGCTCTTTGATGTAAACTTTATTGTTGAAATTAAAAAAAAAACAAATAATAAAAATCGATTTCATATTCTTTTAATTATTTTTGAAGCAATTTATAATTTTTTAGTGCATGTAAGAAATTGCAATGGGAAAATGATGATCAATCTCATTTATTTTGCTTTTTTGTTTTTTGGTCTCGCATATATTTAGGTAAGAAAATGATATAAGATAATTTGATGTTGAGAAAATTGAAGTGAGAGAATTTGTTGTTGTCTTGCCCATTCAAAAACTCATTATTTTACAAGATAGTACAAGTTGTCTCTTCTTTTTCTAGTGGTATGTATGTAAATATTTATTTTTTTTGGTGGAACAAGTGCTTTAACATACTAAATATTTGTATTTGATTGTTCGGAACTGATGTAAACTAAGAAGTTAATTGTGACAGATTTAAGGGCAAAGGTATTTCTTATACAGGTTGACGGTGTGCACCTATGGCACGGAATCAATGTAGGCATTTGAATGGTTTAGAACCTGGTTTCATGCACTTCTCATTAAACATCTTACAGAACAAAGTTTTTTCATTCACGTATCAGACACACTTCAAAACTAAGATATTGAAACTAATTTTATGCCACGTACAAAAACTTGACCAATTATGAGAGCATGTTTTATCCGAAACATAGTTTTCGATCCTCGGGCATTTAACCTGCATTTTTTATTGAGTGATTTCCATGAAAATTTTCTTTTTACTATCTGTTTAATCCTTTATTCTCTACATTATAAACCTAGTTGTTTTATAATTAATAAAAACATCGAGTCTTCCATTACCTCGTTTTTTCATGGTAATATTTGTTTTTCTTCTTAGCCTTCAAAAGCTATGAAATTGTGCTGCAAAACAATATTTAAGCACATACAACTTTTATGCTAGCATCAGTTGACATATTCTAAAAGCATTCAAGGCTCTGTGACATCCAGAGATTCAGTAATAGGTGTCATTAAAGATGCATTTACCAAATGTGCCAGAATAACAAATGTTTTGCACAAGCTCGATGCCTCCAATTCTTGTGCAATTGTAATTAAGAGTATAAATGAATTGTTTGTTGTGGAAATCTCTTTCCCGAACTCATCCCTCTCTTTTCCTTTGGTGAAACAGTGGATAAAGTTACACTTTAGCATATCATACTTTGTCTTATATCAATCCTATTGATCTAGCTTGCCTAACAGTTTTAAACTTCAAATGTTGTGTGAAGATTTTAGTGATGTCAATGAAATGGATGGTGCTCCATTTCTTTATAAGTGGTTGCTTTACTATTGTACAGAATTGCCGAAGAACATTTTGGGAGAGATTCTTGAATAGGCATGGTCTCAAAACTATTGTAATGACATGAGATTTTCACTTCTTACATTAGTATTCTACATTAATTATATACTAGATTTATAGGAACTTCTAGCATATGATCAGCTAGAAGCATGGAACCCTGTACTTTGCCATAAAATGGAGATTGAAGTAATCAATATTCTCCTGATGAATGTTTTTAATGTTAGAGATTTCAAATTTCAGAGATCTAAGATTTATTTGAGGAAGGCTTTGGTACTTAGAACTCGTGGGATAAAAAATTTAATCAGTTGTTTTGACTGTCTCAGTGAAGCTATTTTCCTTTTGGTACATTTCACCATCTTTTTATTTTTATGCTTATGGTAGCATTCCAATATGCCTAGTTCATAATGTTTTGATGTAAATTATGTGTTTTAGGGGAATATAACTTATGATTTCTCTGAAGCAAAAACTTTAGGATATCATCCTTTGGTCTCTGCTTACTTCATGGGAGTACAATTTGCTCAAGAGACTAAGAAGGTCTTGGAGGTAGCATTTTTGTATTTTAAATTCATAAATCATCTTCAATTTTAAACATAAATTACTATGTTTAACGCTATGTTACATTATTGTTGTGTACTTTGTGCATTTGATTCATGTTGTAATTCTTTCGACTAATTCATTGTGATGTAAAATATGGAATCAATTTACTATCTAAATTGGACATCAATGCTTGTCATACTTGGACTAGTGAACTTAAATCAAGTATAAATAATACAATATTCATATTGTGTTGCTCTCTTGATCTGCTGTCTTTGAACGTCTGATTGTTCAAGTAAAACAAGTTTTCTACAACACTTTCTATTTTTTCCTTTCTAATTATCTTTGTTACATTCTAGGGCTTCTTAAATTTTCACTCTGACATGTATGCTTCGTTCATTTTCTTCTGCAAGTATGAAAATTTCTCACTGGAGAAATGCATGGTTATGCTGTGGACTGGTAGAAGGCTAGACCATTTTTTATGTGCTTCTCCAATTGACCCAGAATTAGTTTCAAGGATTTCGTAGCTTCCTAATAATAATATCAACTATTTTGCTTTCTGGACTGAATGTTTGAAGAGTTCTTCATTCTCTCTCTTGATGTTCATCTAAAATTTTTTAATTTGTGATTCTATTTTGAAATAAAAAACGTTCAACAAATTGAAGGTCTTTATAACTGTAAACTGACGTGGAGGGAGTTAAAGTGGTTGAGTCATCCCCTCTTTTAGATGTCTGCTCATTTGCTAAACTTAAAGCATATGTACATTATGCATCTGAATAACATGTTGATCTTTCATAGTAATCATTGTGTTTATTTTGATTTCAGGTTTCTGCAAAGAATGAAATGACTTTTTTTGCTGGACAGATATACTACAATTTGACTGAAAAATTTTTTGCAGATGGAAGAGTACTTGAGGTAAGCAATCTTTGCAAACACATTTGACAGTGCAGCTTTAGTTAAATCTGGTTACATTTCTACCTCCGTCTGCCAGCGTTTACTGCTATTAAAATCTAATGGTTTTTTCCCATCACTTGTTATTTTTTTTAATGTCCTCCAATTTGTAGTGTGATTATTCTCTATAGTTTAATATTGAACATTAAAAAAAATAATAATAAATTGGTAAATATGTCATCTCTAACGGAGAAAATTTGTTGAGTAGGGGCTTTCATATGATAAAGAGGCTTTACATCTAAGATATAAAGTCTTAAAGACAAAGTTTCTCATATCCAATAAGAGACCTGTAGAACTTACAAAATCTTCAACAGAAACCAATGATGAACATGATCATCTTTGTCTTGAGTTGCTTGGATCAGCTATCGATGACGTTTGGCGAGAATAATTAACCTGGAAAGTTGTTCTCTTAGCCATTGGATCATTCTTTGTTGCTATCTTGAAAGTATTTTGCAGGTCTATTACATATTATGCAAATTTTCTATTTTTTTTTTCTTTCACTTATAACATATGCATAGATTTTATTTATTTTGTTCTTCACGTTGGGATTTTCCATGAAGAAATAGGAGACGGGGTTCAAGCGGTTACACATTTCTTTTTTGGAAAAAAATTATCTTTTTTTACAATCTTTACCATATTTTCCAATTGCTTTCAATTGTGCTCTAGGTATTTGCCATGCATTCTTCATTTTATTCGTTTGTTTGAAATCCAAAGAAATATTAGTTGTTTTGACCAACTTTTTTTTTGTTGTTTTCATTCTTCAGGTCAGTTGTACCGTAAGAAGCTGTTCTGGGATTTGGCAGAAGAAGAATTTAACTTTGCTCGAATGCTCTTACAGGAAAATGCCATCATAATTTCTTGCAGGCATTGCAAGTTGATTTTTGACGTTACAATTGATATGCAAATTGCAGATTCATCGACAGAACGCTTGAATAAAGGTTCCCATGTCCAGTCTCATGCTCTTGATATCTATAGATCATTTTGAGAAAACTAAGTAATGATAATGTGGAAGGTTCTTTTATTGGTTCCTGGAAACAATATAGTACTTGCGAATCTCTAAGAAAATTCTGTCTTGAAGACAACATGCATAATTTCATAAACAACACTAAATTACATCCATGGGAGAGTGACAGAAAATTAGTTCCTTGTCACATTTGCTCTTTTTGAGAAAATAGTTTTGATTCTTTGAAAGTTGAGCAACAGAGCTCAGTAATATGAACCGTGCTCTTAAATGTTATTTGTTTATTTGATTTTGGATGCTCCTATGGAGTTTTTACTAAAGTTCAATGTTTGAGATGTCTTTGCCTCATAATGATAAAAGAGGGAACCATGCAGAATTTTATTCATTTTAAATGGCAATGTCAGCGAAGAAGTCTTTTATTAAGGATTTTACTGAAAATTGGTATGTATTTTTCTCATGAGAATGCCTTGGCAAGATGAGCTGTTTTTTCCTTGCGTATTTATCTGACTGTTTATTCCTTTATGTATTTTTATTTACCAAAATCTTTCGAGGCGCCTTGCGAAAAACAGGATGCACGTGAAGTACATGGTGTATTTTGGCAATGCATCTCTGTACTGTTTGATGGAATGCCTTATTTTGATGCTAATTTCCATGGCTATGATTTAAATTTGTTCAAATTAATGGGGGACAATAATATAGGGGACGTTTTTTCTGCTAAACGTGCCGCTTTACTGTACAATATGAGCTGGTTCTTTTTGAAAGATGTTCATCCAGATCACATGAGGTGATTAATTAAGTTGCGTTTTGTTCTGTTTGGTACAAATCTGATTCCCTTTTTTTGTTATTCGCGAAGCTTACTTTTATCACTTCTGTTTTCCAGCTCCAAATGTTGTTCACTCTCAAATGTACAGATGCAAGACATCATTTTATGGTTATTAATGATCATGGTTATTAATGGCCTTCATACTATGCCGAGAGATCCCATCACTTTTTCAAAAGGTTAGTGAAAATATATTGACATCATTGTGATTTTTGGAAAAATATATTTTTTCCCTAAACCAAGTCCTATATCTCTTCGTAGGATTGCCAACTTTTGGAATTTTTAAATTATGAATTGCAAAGAGCTTATTTTCTGTAGCACAAGTGTCTCGACTCATTGCGTCGCTGATCTTACTATTAACTTTAGGGGACTCCATTCCTCCACCTCTTTGCTCGCAAGGATCACTTTCTTTAAGCCATTGGGCTGCATTTTTTCATCAAGCTTCTATTGGTTCAATTGTGAACTGTCAATATCTTTCTTATTTTAGAGATAAGGAATGCAATTTCAAGGCTTTTAAGGTGCGTAATTAAGAATGCAGTAGGTTGTCCGTTGAAATTTTGTGCTCATAAGAAATTATAAATCTCTAACTTGTCTTGTAATCAAATGTTTGTTTATTTTGGAAAATTTTCAAGTCATGCTCATTTATTTTACAAGATGATAGGCGGAATAGAACTAGATGCTAGGCTGAGGTTTGTATAGTTTTTGCATTTTTTATTTTCTTTTTCTTCAAATTTATTTTGTAACAGTTTTAAGTAGCATATAGGAGTGGTTTGTTTTGATTAAAAAATCAATATTTGACAATTACTGTTCTTTTGATATTTTGTAATTTATTGCCTTCATCTTAAATAAATAAATTATGTGGCCAAAAACCATTTGTGCACAAAATTATAGACGATGGTATAATAGGTTGCATGATTTTAATTCTTCGTAAAATCATCCATCTTGACTTTGCTACCATTAAATTTTTTCAATTGAGAATCAACTTATGGTGCATGATTTTACCCACTATGTTAAAGTTAAAATATAGGATGAAATCATTTACATTGATTTCTAGATATACGTTTTATCACAACCTGGTCTGGGGCTTTTAGAAAATTTCAAGTTTAGAACCGACAGCCGGGCGATGTTAATCAAACTTTTTTTTTCTATTTTAATTTCTATATTTAATATTTAATTATTCAAATATAAATGATTGTGACTACATAAAAGAAAATAGTTGATGCAGCGAGATTTATCTTATTTTTGGTTGTTCGTACCTTTTATAAACATTCTCTCCTCTCTTATTTATCTTCTCTCAAAATGTTGGACCTGAAGTTAATGTAAAATAAAATAATCTAACCAAAACTAGTGAAAACTTCTACTACAACACTATAGTAACACAATGTAGAAGAAAATAATATGCATGTCAGTTAAAAGTTAATTTTTTTGATAAATTAGTGTAAAAATTTGTCATTTTTTTTAAGAATGAGATTAATCAAGAAATTTCAAAACCTTTATTACATAATATTACATCTTTTTCATATCTATATCATTTTACTTACAACCATCACTGGAAAACTCTCTAAAATTATATTATTTATGATATATGAAAATCAATTAACTTTTTCATTTATGTGCTTATGTTCCTTAACGTCTCACAGCTAATACTATAAGAGCGTGAACTCCATGGTAAATCGTGCACATGGAATCATACTATATAATCCATATCATTAATATATTTTTTCTTTCAATTTTTCCTTTACATAATATACAAAACAACCATATTATTGTTTTCATATAGTTGTCTACTTTTTTCCTTCCCCTCCCGATTTGGCGTCTCTTGCCGCCAATCCTTTCTCTTGTCGTTGTTTTATGATGATAGCCCGCTCGCTGTCTTTCTGCGATTCCAACCCCCTTTTTAATGTCAATGCCGTCACAACCAACCCGCACCCTCCTCCTCTCAGATGTCAATGCCGTCACAACCAACCCGCACCCTCCTCCTCTCAGCCTCCTACCTCGCTTCCATGGCTTCGTGAACCCCCTCGCTGAGTTGTCTATCACTGTCAATCACCATTCTGTCACCTTCCTCTAGCCTTTTCAACCGTCCTGCATAACTTCCACTACCTTGTAACTCCATCGTATTGTCAAGCTACTGCTGTCTAGCCATCCTACTTCGCTATTTTTTCTTTTTCTCCTCATCCTTAGCCTCATTTTTAATTATTTGTTGGCTTTAGCTATCCTCATTCTCTATTTTTTTTTCTTACTGTTGCATGAGGTGCTAGACTTATTTTGTAATTTTTTTTACATTACAGCTCCATCCAATTTAGAAAATCATGGTTCTTAATCTAGATTGACATCTTTTTGTGGAAAGAATTCATGTTTCTTAATCGGCATTTATTCTATTTATTTTGTATTTATTGTATAATGTTTTTGGGATGATTACATACAGGGCAGCCAAAACATTGCTATTTACAACATTGCTATTTACAAATTAAGCAAATTAAGCACCCTCTTTCATTCATTTTTCAAATTTTCACTCAAATATAAAAAATCATGATAAAACCCCAACACATATTTTTTATTTTTATCAAATTCACAATGGTTCGATTGGGGCACGTGTAAATGTATCAATTTCATAATTTAAAAATCACTTAGATGCGTGATTTGTAAATAACAATGTTTATTTTACTCGAAATGTAATCATCCCATTTTTTCCACAACTTCCATTACAATTTAGAAGTGTGACGAGTTTTGATTGTATTGAAGAAATTATTTGACTGATGCTTTAGTTCTGATCTCCTCAGTTCGTAGAAAAAACTTATGTAACATGTTCGATTTTGTTTGCTTTCTCATGCTAGTTTGACTTTTTTTGGCAGGAATTTAACTCTCTTGATCTTGTTTTTCTTCTCATTTTTGGTTATTTGCTGGGCCTAAAAAGCGAGAATGTATTGGAATACGGTGCAAATGTAAATTACATCTCAAGTTTTGTTCTGTTTAAATTATACCTCTTAATTTCATGTTTTTAGGATCTAATTGAATATTAACAATTATAATTATGTTTATTTTATTCCAGATATGTCAGAAAAACTTGAAAATCTTGGAGAGTTCATTGAGCACTTTTTCCTTGGCCTCCCTAGAATTTCAATTATTTGCATTAGCTTGCTTGATGATGATTATGCAAACCTACTTTGCGAGGTACTGATTCTCCCGCCTTTACCTCGCTTGTTGTAAGTTGCGACGTCGTACCGTCAGTGAAGAGTGAGGTTGGTTCCGGTACAACGATGATATTGCTTCGAACATCGTTTTACTTTTGTGTTTATCGTTATTACAGGTGTTACATCCCTTAAATAGAATGAAATTGTACTCTAAAAGATTAATACATATTTTAGTTTAATATAGCGTAAATATTGAAGTTAAACTTGCTCATGAAATCTTGGGATATGTGACATAAGAAATTGCACTATATGACAAAATGGTGATGTCATTAGGTCAAAGTGGATAATATCTTTATGGATGAGAATTTGAGCGATATCAAAGTCTATCGTCATATTCAATATCACTAGTCTTCTTGGTACCGTGGAGGGAATAAATTCTTTTAATAATAGTTAAATAGATTCCAAACTCTGGCACATGCATCTTATGAATGTCATTAACACTCATCACGTAAGTGACCAATTAAAGCCTATGAGGTCCCAACCTATGCTACTTCTAACTTCAGCCTTCGTTGGGTATGAACTTCATCACAATTTATCTCTACGACCTGCATGACTCATGACCCACTTTTTTACTACGACCCCTATGACAACTGATGCTCTCGAAGTACCATCTATGACTTAGATACATACATAATCAACTATTACCCGCGACATTCACTTATGACATCTATCATAAGTTTGCTCTACAACATTCATTGCGCGGTAATAACTTCATAATCATCGACTACGAACTTAACGTTCTGCTATAACTATTATTGTTGAGCCATCACTGTATATCAATATTGGAACATCTTCTTCCCTAATTTTGTAGTAGAGTAAACCCATGTTATCACAATTATGTAGTGAATTATTTTCACCGTGCTAGATGCCGTTATTTTTTTCCCTTTTTTCTAGGGATTTCGAGTAAATATTGAGGAGTCTTCTTCTGTATATTTCTTTTTTATTTATATGTATTAAATTTTTGTTTACTACTGAAGCGTTAAATTATTATTCTACAGTTGCAGACCTTTGAGATCACATCAATATTGAAGTTTAACTATTCGATATATAAATACATAAAAAGTTTGTGGTATGTTTGTAAATCTTACGATATATTCTAGCTATTTTCTTATGCGTGCATTTTCTTTTGCATTTTCCTGTGCGTGCATTTTCTTGCAATTTCTTGTTTGTGCGCCCACCGACGTTATTAAACTTGAGCAGCACCTCCCTCTATCTCATTTCAAGTTTTCTCATTCGAGGGTCTCCTCCGCTGCTGAATCACTAAGCTCTCGCCTGTCCGCTGCTGAATCGCACTTGCGATAAATTACGACCCGACTTAAGCTGCGACTTTGCTTGTGAGCTTTAGGGTACCCTTTCAAAGATTTATCTTTGATTCACCTCCTTTTCACGACCCTTCGACAAATTCATTTTTGTTGATAATTACAATTCTTGTGATGTTAAGAAATACCCTCGGAGGAAAATGAAACAGAAATAACAGAGTGTCGGCCACATAGGTAGTCAGTTCTACCAATTTCTTTTGAGTGCACTACATCTACTTTCGTAATGCAAGAGGAAATGAAAATCGAGCTCTTTGAAATTTACCGGCTAATAATGCATTGTCTTCTCTGCATCGCTCGTCCCTCCAACAAGCCATACACGGTTCAACTTATTTGGGGTCGTCTAGTCCTTTGTTTTGAACATTGGAATAAGTACAATGAAGCTGAAGAAGAGGGCTTTGCTCTTCTAGAGAGTCTTTGCTCCATGTTGGTTACTCCTTCGTCCCCTTTGAACTCAACAGTACTCTTCCTGTCAGATGTAAGCACAGGGGCATACCCTAAGTTTGCATGTGTAGTATGTGGAGTAGTAATAGTCCTTACACTTTGCGCTTTTAAGAGACAGTCAAGGGACGAGTGTTTTTAAGAGAATATTGGTTCTAGCAGAGCAAACTCATTCATGTATTTGGTAGGTAGACATGAATTTTCTCTTCTATACTTGTCGATTAAATGCTCTTGTCGTCGATATGATTTTTGTTCATCTTTTTATGTGTTTTTTTTTCTATAAGTATCATGGAGACAAATGCTATGACAAAACACCACACTACCTTTATCAAAGTTCTCTATAGTTGCGCGTTCTTTGTAGTTAAAGAATGCAAGTCATTTGATGATGATCTGGTGTATTCTTTCTGTCTAAAAATATTGAAGGAGTGTACAAACTCACCATTGTTAGATTACTTTCCTATTGTACGTCAAATGTATTTTATTTTTGTTGTCAGACTGCATTGTTTTTATCACTAGAATGCTAAATGTATGTCTTAATGTTCGATGATATTAAGATTCAAATATAGTTGGTTGATAAAATTTGTCCTGCCATTGATGTTAAATGGGACATAAAGTCTCTCTGGTTGTTGATGTGTTAAGAATGAGCTTGGAAATTAGTTTTTTTTGGAAAAACGTGTGTTTTTAATATCTCATGCAAAGTGCACTCTTGATTCTCTAATGCGTTTGAGATAATATCGACATACTTTTCCATTTTTTCTTTCTTGTTTATATGAAGAAGCTACTTTTTATCCTATAAGATCCACCACATCTTATCTATCATAATCTTCTATCTCGGTCCAGTTTATTTTATTTTATTTTTATTTTTATTCAAATTAATGAAACATCATAATGAAAAGTAGAAACGACACAAAACACATTTATCTACAATTATTTTATTCTCTGGAGTTGCATTCAGTTATTTCACATTGAGTTTTGTTAGACTTTTGAATTATAATGAAGATTTGATATTTTTCTATTGTTGTGACGTATAGAAATGTTGAATATCAATATTTTTTTGGAACAAAATATTATAATTGACCATATACTATTTAACTTGGGCATAAATAGTTTTGGTTTTTATTTTTTGAAACACTTCCCAATTTGAATCTCATTATGACTTGGATGAGAGTAAATATAAAAGAATAAAAGAGTGGATTGATTAGCGTATTTCTTCATACATTCTAAAAAAATTTAATAAATTCTTTTATCTTGATTAGGGGTATCCGTAATTGAACTGATACTTCAATTTAACTTTTACATAACTTGAAAAAATTAGGTACAATATGATATGATTGCCTTGACAACTCCTACTATTTGCATTTCCAACTCTCCATATTCTTCTCCCAATAACGGATCATGCTCTCAACTTCCCATTTTCTCGTTCCATCCCTTTTAAAATCTTTCGAGTATATGGTATATGTGTTTCTTGACTAAAGCTACCTTATTAAAGCACTTCTCTCTCCTACTCTTTTGTTCATATTCTCCACCTGAAGTCGAATTGGTTTAGTGAAAAAATTATAAAAGCAATAGCACAAAACCTGGGGGATGAATTCACATCCTCTTAAAAATGGATCTACTTGTAAGTTTTACATCCTTGAAAACTATTATGAGGTTGACTTCTTATTCGGACAGTGTATTATCTAAAATTGTAGCTAGTTGTATGGTCTTAATTACAATCTTAACTCGAACGCAACAAGTTTTCAACCAGATTTGGACATGCAATTCAAGTTAAAATCAGGTCAAGTTTAGGTTGAATTTGGATTTATGAGTCAGTATCAAATTTACGGGCCAATCTCAGGTTTGATGTCAAGATCAAGTCAATTTTTGGTTTGCAGAAAAAACCCAAACCCGACACACATTTAATCAGTTACAAGTTAAGACCCAAGTCCGACCAGGAAGTTGATCATTTCATATTGAACCCAATTTTTTTTGAGTCAAGTCGAAATTGAATTGCAGTATGAGTTCAATTATTGACATCCCTAATCAAGACAAAAAAATTCATTAAAATTTCTCAGAATGTATGAAGAAGTACACTAATTAGTCTACTCTTTTATTCTTTTATATTTACTCTCATCCAACCCATAATGAGATTGTAATTGGGAAGTGTTTTAAAAAATAATACCAAAATTTTTTATGTCCAAGTTAAATAGTATATGGTCAATTATACTATTTCGTTCCAAAAAATGTATTGATATTCAACGTTTCTATACGCCACAACAATAAAAAAATACCAAATCTTATTTGTAATTCAAAATTACAGCAAAACTCAATGTGAAATAACTGAATATAACTTCAGAGAATAAAATAACTGTAGATAAATGTGTTTTATATTGTTTATATTTTTCATTATGATGTTTCATTAACTTGAATAAGAATAAAAATAAAATAAAATAAACTTCATTGAGATAGAAGATTAAAACAAAACTTCAAGATAATTTTCTTAAGTATTATAAGGTTTTTCCAAGAATAAACATTAGTAAATATCACTGAAAAAACTATACTTACCACACTTACTTCCAGGAATAGATAAAAAGTGGTGAATCTCAAAGGATGAAAGTAGTTTCTTCATATAAATATGAAAGAAACAATGAAAAAGTGTGTCGAAATTATCTCAAGCGCATAAGAGAATAAGGACTGCACTTTGCTTGAGATATTAAAAACATACTTTTTTCCAACAAAAGCTAATTTCGAATCTCATTCTCAACACATCAACAACCAGAAGACTTTTTGTCTCATTTAACATCAATGACATAACAAATTTTATCAGTCCTCTATATTTGAATCTCAATGTCAGCGCATATTAAGACAGACTTTTAACATTATTGCGATAAAAACAATAGTCTGATAACAAAAAGAAAGTATGTTTGACGTATAATAGGGGAGTAATCTAGCAATGGTGACTCCATACACTCCATTTTTAGACAGAAAAAATACACTAGAACATCATCAAATGACTTACAGTCTTTAACTACGAAGAACGTGCAACCATAAAGAGCTTTAATAAAGGTAGTGTGGTGTTTCGTCATAACATTTGTCTTCACGATATTTGCAGAAAAAAAACACATAAAAATATAAACAAAAATCATATCGACGACGACAACATTTAATCAACAAGTATGGAAGAAGAAAGTCATGTCTACCTACCAAATCTATAGATGAGTTTTCTCTGATAGAGCCAATATTTTCCTAAAAACACTCACGTCCCTTGACTTTCTCTTAAAAGTGCAAAGTGTGAGAACTATTACTACTCCACACGCACTCGTAGGGAGCCCCTCCTGAACCAACAACGCTTGGATCTGGTAGGAAGAGTATTGTTGAGTTCAAAGAGGACGGGGGAGTAACCAACAAGGTGCAAAGACTCTCGAGAAAATCAATACTCTCTTCTTCAGCTTCACTGTACTTATTCCAACCTTCAAAACAAAGGCCTAAACGACCCCAAACAAGTTAAACCGCGTATGACTTACCAAATAGACGAGGAGCGATGTAGAGGGCAGTGGATTATCAGCCGGTAAATTCTAAAGTGCTCGGTGTTCATTTCTTCTTGTATTACAGAAGTAGATGCAAGTCATTCAAAAGAAATTTGTAGAACTGACTACCTATGTGGTCGACATTCTCTTTCGTAGGAAGCTCTTTCCGTTTCCTTTTCCTCCTGGTATATTTTTTAACATCACTAAGATTGTAATGATCAATAAAAATGAATTCGTCAAAGAGTTGTAAAAAGAAAGTGAATTGAAGATAAAGACCTCAGAAGGGTACCTCAAGGCTCGTAAGCAAAGTTCCAGCCTCGGCCGGGTTGGAGTTCATCGCAAGCGCGATTCAACAACGGACAGATGAGAGCTCGGCGATTCAGCAGCGGAGGAGACCCTCAGATGTGAAAACTTAAAATGAGATAGAGGGAGGTGCTGCTCAAGTCGAAGAACGTTAGTGGGCGCACAACCAAGAAAATGCAATAAAATGCACAAGAAAATGCACGTACAAAAAAATGCACGCACAAGAAAATACACAGCCAAGAAAATGACGGGAATATATTGTAAGATTATAAACATGCCACTGACTTTTATGTATTTATATATCTAACAATTAAACTTCAATTTTGATGTGGTCCCAAATGTCTGCAACTGTACAATAATAATTTAGCGTTTCAGTTGGTAACAAAAATTTAGTACATATAAATTAAAATGAACTATACAGAAGAATTTTTCTCAATATTTTCTCGTAATCCCAAAAAGAGGGAAAAAATAACGAAATATAACACAATTGAAATAATTCACTACGTAATTGTGAATACATGAGTCTACTCTTCTACAAAATTAGAGAAAAATAAGTTACAATATTGATAGTATAACAGAATGTTAAAGTTGTAGTCGATGACTATGAAGCTATTACCACGCCATGAATGTTGTAGAACAAACTTATTGTAGATGTCGTAAGCGAATGTCGTGGTAATAGTTGGTTGTGTCTATATAAGCCATAGATGGTTACTTCAGGGGCATTAGTTGCCATAAAGGTCACAGTAAAGAGTTGTGAGAGTCATGAGTCATGCAGGTCTTAGAGATAAATTGTGATGAAGTTCATACGCAACGAAAGCTGGAGTTGGAAGTAACATAGGTTGAGACCTCATATACTTTAGTTGGTCACTTACGTGATCATGTGCCAAATTTGGGAGCATATTTAACTATTATTAGAGGAATTTATTTCCTCCACGGTACCAAGTAGATTGGTGGTATTAAATATGAAGATAGACTCTGATACCGCTCAAATTCTCATCTATCAAGATATTATTCACTTTGACTAAGTGATCTCACCATTTTGTCATATAGTGCAATTTCTTAGGTCACCTATCCCAAGATTGCATGAGTAAACTTAACTTCGATATTTATGCCCCGAATGTTACATTAAAATATGTCTTAATCTATATTTCATTCTATTTAAGGGATTTTAACACCTGTAACAACGTTAAATGCAAAAGTAAAATTATGTTCGGAGCAATATCATCGTTGCATCGGAACCAACCTCACTCTCACTAACGATAAGACGTCGCAACTTACAATAAGCGAGGTCATCTGCAGCCTCAAGCATTCACAAATAACAAATCCAAATGAATGACCGAAATTGTAAAATTATCGCTGAAACCAATCAAACATGTCAATGAACAAATAACAAACTGATATCACAAGATTACTACAATCATTTAATTAACTCATTCTTTAAATATATTTTGTAAACACAAGAAATCAAATGAACCTCAAGCCTCTAAATGCTGCAAGTGTGAAATGCTAAGCAGAAAATAGTTGCAGAAGCTTGAGAATCAAGAGTTTCCTCCTGATGTCGGCTATTTTTATATTTTGAAAATAATTAAATGATTTCAAAATTTAAATTTAATGTATATATGTTTATAATGTAATTTTAAATTTTATGAAAATGGTATTTTAGTTTTGTTTAAAAATAATAAAATCGGATGTACCTTATGTAACTAATAGTTTAAATAGTTAAACACGATACAATAAATATCTCATCTTGAAAGATGAATGTATCATTTATTGATAGGCTTAACTTATTTAAATTTAAAAGTTTATGACTCCACTTTGGTCTGTAAATTTTATAGCCGACAAATTCTCCTATCTAATACACATATTAGACAAAGTTTAGATTAATCTTGGTTCTTAATTTCCTATAGAGGCAAACCCTTATAGTTAATTACATCTTAGGCAACCAAAGTCACCTAAGAAGACTCTGGATTAAGATCGGGGTTTCATCTTCAAGAATTCAACGTTTAAGTTTCCACGAATGTTTATAGGAAAAGTCAAGCGGAATAGGTTCGAATATGAACAGTTATTTTTGGAATTCAAATGAACGAAAAGTTGGAGATGTCGAAGATACTGAAAAATATTCAATGACATCTCAAACTAACTTATGATTTGACTTTACATCTTTGAAAGAGAAATTATTTGATGATTTACTCCTACAAGTTATTTAGATATTCAGTGCTTATAATTACATATCATATGCAAATGACCCGAGAAAATATGAGGATTTACATCGTACCAAACGACTACATCGGAATCCCAAACAATTTAAGACTTATGTCGTACGATATATAATCATAAGAAGTCCTAAAATATAGTGTGGGGATTTACGTCGTATCAGACGAACAATCTCGACGTCCTATACATATGTTATTTAAATCTATCGAAGTCCAACCGAAGCTCCTCCTTCTGTCTTCTATTGTTGTCTCTACTGTTGTCCGAAGATAAATATAGCAATGTACTCTTCTCTTCAAGTATGTTATGCATTTCTAAAGGGAGTTGGGAATAACATGCATCCCTGCTTGTTAATCTTCCCCACAAGAACAGAAACAAGGAAGACATAAGCAACGGGCAAGAACTGCAGCTTCCGATGCTTCAAAATGTAGGAGATTTCTTCTTTGACTAAGCCTTGTTCTTAAAACTAAACTTCTTCCTTTTCTCTTAACCTCTCAAAGCAGTTCCCCGCCTAGTGACTTGTAAGAAAATTTTAGCAAATGATATTGAGACTGCAATCAAAAGTCCAATCTCAACATCAACGAAAGCTGCACCGGAGAATGCTCCCGCAAGAACCAATACTTCAGCAGTAAAGAACTTGACGAATCAACACCCCACAAATTGCCTGCGTATGTTACAAATTCTTGAATTTTGTAGCCTTGCATAATTACTGTCAGCTCAAAACAGATCAAATTCTCATACAATAGCAAGAATTAGTGATAAATTGTCTTGAAATCTCTTGCTTCAAAACCATTTTGAGAGCAGCCATCACCATAGTGCTCCTCTTGAAACGTAAAATAAGATGCAGACGTTTAAATCGACAAAGAATCCAAAGCATTAAACGATTTCTTGCACACCCTCTTCGCTAAAGCCATTCGCCGAATTCTTTGAAGTTAACACTAGATCAGTTTCGCTCAAACCAAAGAATTACTAGCAATATCAATTAGATCGTTGTCAATGCTCTGGTTTTTGAAATCTTCGATTACGTTGGTGGGGTACTTGAAATCTTCAATTACGTTGTTGGATCTAGTGTTGTTGTCTCATGTTCAACCATCTTGATATTTCATATGGCCAAAGGATTCGCAGTCGAGAAAGGAGTTATATCGGCGATCACTAAAGAGTGCGCGAGCAAGATGTATAGGGGTAAGAATCGGGGTTTATGGTGAAGTTAGACGGGTTGTAGCCAAAATTTTGGAGGGCAAAGATGAGGGGAAAAGAGGAAATTTTAGAGGATGCTTTAGCCATGATTGATAAGGCAGTTGATTCAAATGTCAAACAAGAAACTCAAGATTAAGATCAACTGGCGAACCAACAACGGCGAACTAGCTGCGGCGATCCAGCAGTTGCAAACAAAGTCGCATGGAGGGTATTTATAGCCAGGGAAGATGGGAAGAGGCTTACTGGAGAAGCTACTGGCGGTGAGGGGAACACGCCATAGGGAAGAGTCCGGCTAGGCTTCAAGAAGTATGAAGGTTACCAGATTCAATTAGACGGGAAAATCCATTAGGGGAGGGCGACCGGAAGCAACCAACAAGGAGAGTCGATTAGTGTTCGGAAAGAAGGAAGATGCCCGGAGAAAGGGAAGCTTCGAGATTTTGGGCGAAAGAGGGCAAGGGTTTTGGTCGAGAGGAGTGAGCGAGGAGAGTAGGGGAGGCGTATGAAGGTTTATATTTCTTCCCCTTTTTTATTTAATTAAATTTACAAAAAAAATCAATATCATTTTATTCAAAATTTATCAATTATGCAGAACTTAATTTAACTCAGAATCTTATCAAGATATGTCTATCATGGCTAAAATCGATGTCCAGGACGCACCAGCGCTGTCCATCTCATCATCCGCGTTCGCCTAAAAAAGTTCGCCGAATATCGTTCTAATTTAATTCCAATTTGTGCACGTTGCGACAAATGAAATTATTTGATCCAACCGGAGTCGTTTAACTTGCGACAAATGAAATTATTTGATCCAACCGGAGTCAAACATATTGTTCTCGTCACCAAATTGATGACCAAATTGATGACCGGTCATCGCCAAAACGACAATCATAGTCAAACATATTGTTCTCGTCACAAAGTCAAACGTCGCACACGTCATGAGTCTTATATCTCTCAAACCTTTAGGAACTTAACACGAGCTTCAATATGTCTGCTTTAATCAACTCAACCAAGTGTTGCGGATTAGAAACATCCATATGAAACTTCAAGGAGTGAAGAAATGACTTGAATTTCTAAATATTGTGGTTTCGATTTAGTTCTCTATGAAAGTCAAAGTAGAAAAATCCTAAGGCTAGATCCTAGGGTATTTAAAAGGAGTGAAGAAATGACTTGAATTTCTAAATATTGTGGTTTCGATTTAGTTCTCTATGAAAGTCAAAATAGAAAAATCCTAAGGCTAGATCCTAGGGTATTTAAAAGAAGGGAAATGAAGACCTCAAAATTGAGGTCAACACCTAACAATTAATTCCGTCAAAGATTTCATTGGTGAGTTATACCCATAAGCAACTGAATCCCTTTAGAAAGCCAATCCTAATTGAAATTAATAAAAAAAATTCTGAAATTTTAGTAGGTTATTTAACATTTGGGGCATGGGATTTACAGACATACCACACAATTCTTATGTATTTACATACCAAACACCCAAATATTCATATTTACATGATACCATTCAAATCTTTAACATCACATAAAAAAATATCACCATCGCTAGCTTTTTAAAAATTTAACACAAAAAAAATGTGGACTATTGTCAAATAATCCCTCAGATTTGAAAGTTATTGACAAAAAGATCAACAATTTCACTGAAACATGCAGACCAAAAATAAAAAGGGGCAATTATGCAACAAATTTCTTATAAATTCATTATTTTTCTCTTTAAAATTATAGGCACAACATAACAAATAATTGAGGCCCCTGTTATAATAGAAAGTTCACAAGCTCCCCTCGCCTCACTAATAAATGAAAACCTCTCAATTTGGCTTCACAAAACCTGCAATTCTCCTCAAGAATCTCTGCAAATTTTAAAACTTTTCTTCTGGATAGAAAGTTGGATTTCTCGCCATTAAATTTTTCTGCCAAACTGATGCATTTGTTGCACTTATGAAGGATGGAGTCCTGAGTCCATGAGCTGAGTATGATCTTCGCGAAAAAGGCGATTTCTCCAGCTGTTACGTGCCATAGATTTGCAATAATTGCAGAAGAGGTTGCAAATAAATGGTGAAGAGGAGCACCTTGAGGCGCATAACACCCTTGTTGTCTAAGAGATTCACTGCTATAACCCATCAGGAAAGCAACAGCATAGCTACTGAGTTTTCCAAAGACTCCACACTTATATAATGCATTCCTGTGACATTAAAAGAGAGAGATTTACATACGTATCACTCAATTCCCTTTGTAGTCACATATCTTTCAACTATTTTTTACATGCATGCCACCATATATGTGATTGAAAATGTATATTTCACTTTTTAAAAGTTAAAATTGTGGTATTTTTTATGAGATGTAAAAGAGCTGATTGTATAAATGTAAAAAGGTATAGTATATGTGTTAAATATGTAAAGAAATAGGAATTTGGTGCTATGTAGGTAAATGTGGTCAACAAAAAAAAATTACATAGATAAGACTCAATTCCTATGTATTTGCATGTCTAATGCCTAAACTTCAACTTTTACTTATATTTCACCTTATCTATTTAAGAAAATGTGTATTTTACTTTTTAAAAGCTAAAATGACTGTAATTTTTATGTGTGATATGAATGGTGTAGGTAATATGAATTAGGTGTTCAATATGTAATACACATAATTAAGTAGTTTGAAATTATTAAACAACCGCGACACCAATATGGAATAATAATCGGATTAAGACAAACTTACCACTTCCATGTCCAAAATACAAGAATAGGTTATGATTTTGTAAAGCAAATAGTAATTCCTCAATTGTTGGAAACTTTGCCCAAGAACATTTCCTGCTTTGCCCTGTACAAGAACAAAAAGTTTCTTGTGGCACCAAATAGAAAAAAAAACAAATAACTTTAACCTAAATACAAAAAATATTTACATACATACCATTTAATTCTTTTGTATCTGCATATCTAATTAATACATAAACATCAATATTTACATATCTATCATCTTAAAGATGCATCAAAAGGTATTCACTCTTTAAGAGTTAAAGAGTAATGATATTTTTGATATGATAGAAAAGATTTAGGTAGTATAAATATAAGAAGTTTTGGTGTTAGATATGTAAATACATAAAAATTAGGTGGTATGTAAGTTAATGTCTTGAAAAAAAGAGATTGCTTTGAATGTATTCAAAGACAGTGTTACCTCCCACTTAAGATTTTGAAACTATTCTTCCATTTTCCGTTGTATATAATTGAGACTGCGATCCAAATTAAGCAAATAATATGCATGAAAATGAACTATGTATGTAAGATTAACTTCAAATGTGTTCCTTTCACTGACATGATGATTCAGTTTTAGCAAAATAGACCCCAGACTATTTACATCTGATTATATTAGTCATAAAGTTTATACAAATGCTAATATTAATCTGGTAACTTTTTTAATGGAGGCTAAAATAATCCTCACTGGGATTGTTCAACTAATATAAAAAGTTTGTGGAATAAATTGACATTTTTATTCTGAAAAATTTACATGCATACCAACTAAATGCTATGCATTTACATATCTAATAACTAAACTTTATTTTTCTCATATACCACCCAAATCTCTTATATCACATCAAAAAAACAATCATTTTAACTTTTAAAAAGTGAAACATATTTTCATACATAGGAAAGATGACGTGTATGAAGTTTAGGTGTTCATATGTAAATACATAAAAATTGAGTGGTATATATATAAACATTCTTTTTATAAACTTTAGGACTAAAATGACCTCTTGCAAAGAATCATAGGATTATTTTGACATTTTTCACCAAATAAGTGTGTATTAGGTGGTTCAATACCAAACCAAAATGTTTATTCGCTATCAATTGAAAGTGATTAACTGCACATCATAATCTAAGACGAGAATAATTGATTCCTAGTTGACTTTCGTGCCTTCGCCAACTGCTTCCATAATCAAACTGTCAACTGATGTGAGGACAGACTTAACTCTTTTATTATGGTCATAAAACTCCTTGAACCTCTGCTCCCCACAACATCCTCCACAACCAAAGAATCCTTTATAAAACAATGACTGAACATTGTAGAATTCAGTAAAAAGGACAGACTGAGCACCACAGAGTATAACTTTGATGAAATTATCATTGAGTATAAAATCACATTGGGAATTCAAAGAAAATGTCAAATCTTCTTTGTAATTCAAAATTACAGCAAAATTCAATGTGAAATAACTGAATGTAACTCTAGAGAATAAAATAATTGCAGAGAAATGTGTTTTGTATTCTTTCTATTTTTCATTATGATGTTTCATTAGCTTGAATAAAAACAGAAATAAAATAAAATAAACTTGACCATGATAGAAGATTAAAACAAAACTTCAAGATAATTTTCCTAAGTAGTATAAGGTTCCATGACAATTAATTTTTCCAAGAGTAAACATTAGTAAATATCACTGAAAAAACTACACTTACTTCTAAGAATAGATAAAATGTGGTGGATCTCATAGAATAAAAATAACTTCTTCATATAAACAAGAAAGAAATAATGGAAAAGTGTGTCAAAATTATCTCAAGCGCATTAGAGAATCAAGAGAGCACTTTGCATGAGATATTAAAAACATCTATTTTTCAACAAAAGCTAATTTCCAAACTCATTCTTAATACATCAACAACTAGAGAGGACTTTCTGTCCCATTTAACATTAATGACAGAACAAATTTATCAGTCATTTATATTTGAATCCTAATGTCAGCGCATATTAAGTCATACATTCAGCATTCTTGTGATAAAAATAATACAATCTGGTAACAAAAAGAAAGTACATTTGACGTGCAATAGAGAAGTAATCTAGCAATGGTGACTCCGTACACTCTTTCAATATTTTTAGACAGAAAGAATATACTAGATCATCATCAAATGACTTGCGCTCTTTAACTTTTAAGAACATAGAGATTGACATTGTGGCTCCAATTGGTCTTGTCCTTGGAGCAGTGTTGTAATTGACGTTGTGGCTCCCTCGTACAGGCTCATTTTAGAATCAAATTCTTTGCCTCCATCTTATTTTGTCAAGAGTGAAGTTGGCAACCGTCTTAACTACTCAGAGTAGTGGTATTTTAAAATGATGTTTGACCGTAAACTAAATAATTTATTGCATTATGCTTAAACAACTTCCTACTTTCAAAACTCAGAGACCGTTTGGGATCAATTCTATTTTTTAATTTTTATTTTTTTTTCATTTTTTTGATTTGAAACAAAACATATTTGACTAGTTGAATAAAATATAGTTGTTTCTAAAACATTCAAATATTTCAAAGCGATCAATTGTTTTGAAAAGAAATGTTAATATATTTTTTTAAAAAATAATAACTAAAAATTTGTAGAAAAACACACTGAATAAACTTTTTTATAAACAAAAGAGAAGGAAAAAAATGATCTCAAATAAGCTCTAATTTATTGGTTTATGTTTTACAAAATTAACTTGATGCACACATTGTTATTTATTGGCTTTTTGGCTTCTTTTTCTTCTGTTGTGATGCAAAGCATTGAAAGATAAATAGATAAGACCATGAGAGTGGTTCATTTTGGGCGAGAGATTGGATGTCGAATCTCTCGAAATTTTTGCTAAGAAATTGTTGAATTCTTTGAATTCGCAATGTGATTTTTACTAAATGATAATCTTATCAAAGTTATACTCAGTGGTGCTCAGTCTGTTCATGTTGCTGAAGTATGCATTGTTTAGTCACTGTTTTATAAAAGATTCTTTGGCTGGGGAGGATGTGGGGAGCAAAGGTTCAGGGCATTTGCTGACCATAGTAAAAGAGTTAAGTCAGTCCTCACATATATTGAGAGTTTGATTTCAGAAGCAGTTGACGAAGACATAAAAGTCAACAAACAACCAATTATTCTCGTATTAGATTCTGATATGCAGGTAAACACTTTCATTTTATAGTGAATAAACATTTTGATTTGGTATTGAACCACTTATTGTACACTTTTATTTGATGAAAAGTGTCAAAATGATACTCTGATTTTTTTCAAGAGGTCATTTTAGTCCTAGAGTTTATAAAAAGTATATTTATATATATACCACTCAATTCTTATGTATTTACATATCAACACCTATAGTTCAATTTTAACATCCATGCTATCTTTCCTATGTATGAAAATATGTTTTACTTTTTAAAAGTTAAAATGATTGTATTTTTGATGTGATATAAGAGATTTGGGTGGGATTTGGGTGGTATAAATAGAGATTTGGGTGGTATAAATATGAAAAATAAAGTTTATTTATTAGATATGTAAATGCATAACATTTAGGTGGTATGCATATAAATTCTCCTCAATTAAAATGTCAATTTAGTCCACAAACTTTTTTAATATTAGTTGAAACAATCCCAGTGAGGATTATTTTAGCCTCCGTTAAAAAAGTTTTGGGATTAATTAGGATTTGTATAAACTCTATGACTAATGTATTCCGGGTTATTTTGCCACTTTACTCCTGTTTTTTTTTTTTAGATTTGCACTGGTGATAGGCCGGCTGATTTTCTTTTGTTCCTCCTAGCCTTGTCCACTATTTGAATAACCTTCATTTTAACTTGCAAGGAAAGTTTTCTTTTGAATAAAGTAGTTTTTTGCCCTTGAGAGCTATCCTAAGCCATGCTTGCATGACCACAGATGATCTCATGGGAGAGCATGCCAATATTGAAAAATCAAGAGGTTTATCACATGCCTTCCTTAGGCAGCATTTTGCTAAAATTGAACCATCATGTCAGTGAAAAGAAAACATTTGAATTTAATCTTCCATACATAGACCCTTTTCGTGCATATTATTTGCTTAATCCTGATCGTATCTTAATTATATACAACGGTAATTGAAAGAATGGTTTCAAAATCTTAAGTGGGAGGTAACACTCTCTTCGAATACATTCAAAACAATTTTTTTTTTTCGTGGCATTAACTTACATAACACCTAATTCCTATGTGTTTACCTATCTAACACCAAAACTTCTTTTATTTATACTTCCTAAATACTTCATATCATATCAAAATTATCATTACTCTTTAAGGCTTAAAAAGTCAATATTTTTTAATGCATCTTTAAGGTGATGAATATGTAAATGTTGGTATGTTTAGGTATTAGTTAGATATGCATGTACATAAGAATTAAATGGTATGCATGTAAATATTTTTTGTATTTAGGTTAAAATTATTTATTTATTTTTCTATTTGGTGCCCAAACAACTTTTTGTTATGTACAAGGGCAAGGCAGGAACTGTTCCAACAATTGAGGAATTATTATTAGCTTTACAAAATTATGACCTATTCTTGTATTTTGGCCATGAAAGTGGTAAGTTTGTCTTAATCCGATTATTATTTAATTATGGTGCTGCGGTTGCTTAATAATTTTAAAGCACCTAATTTTTGTGTATTACATATTGAACATCTAATTCATACTATCCAGATCATTCATATCTCATAAAAATTACTGTCATTTTAGCCTTTAAAAAGTAAAATACATATTTTCTTGTATAGATAATGTGACATATAAGTAAAAGTTGAAGTTTAGGCGTTAGACATGCAAATACATAGGAGGAATCGAGTTTCGAAGTTTAGGCGTTAGACATGCAAATACATAGGAATCGAGTTTTATATATGTAATTTTTTGCTTCAACTCATTTACCTACATAGCATCGAATTTCTATTTATTTACATGTTTAACACATATACTATACTTTTTTACCTTTATACCAATCAACTCTTTCACATCTAATAAAAAATACCACCATTTTAACTTTTAAAAAGTGAAATATACCTTTTCAATCACAGATAAGGTGACATGCATGTAAAAAATAGTTGATAGATGTATGTAAGGAACTGAGTGGTATGCATGTAAATCTCCCTTTCTCTTTTTATGCCACAGGAATGCAATATATAGACGCGGAGTCTTTTGGAAAACTCAGTAGCTGAGCTGCTGCTTTCCTGATGGGTTGTTGCAGTCGATCTCTTACATAGGGATTTGAGTGTCATCAGAGAATGCTGCTTCTGTCTGATGTGTGAGATCCATTACAGTAGAGGGTGGAAGAACCTGTTTTAAAAATGGAAAAACAAAAGAAGAAGAAGCTAGATTATTAGCTAGAAGGATTCAGTTTTAACTGATAAACTAAAATTCATGGAAGAAATAGGGAATAGGAACACTTGTAGACCAAGCAACGCAGGGCATTCTTGTAAATGATGGTATTTTCCATCAAAATGGAACAAAATACTTGGGCAGCCTCTGAAATATCATTTTGGATTAGTTAACTCACGACGTTATCAATAAAATTAGCTTCAAATTGTTCCATTTGTATTTTAACCACAAAAATTGGCATATATAAAAAGAGACAAATGTAAAATTAGTCTCTCGACTATTTACAAAGAGCTATCTCAGTCCCAGAGTTTATAAAAAAACCAAATTATTCACCAGACGCTTCTAAATAAGGGCTGAAATTGTCCCGTATAAATATTCAGGGGACTATTTTAACACTGATATTCACATTAGCTACAAACCCATGAGATAAAATACAGTTTTTCTTGCAATAGGAAGGTGTATTATATGTAAAAATTGAAGTTTAGGTGTTAGATATGTAAATACATAAGAATGGAGTGGTATGTATGTAAATCCTCCTTTTTAAATTGCTGTAAAGTTTATTTTATCTCTTTGTTTTGCAAAGAAGTCATCTTTCTGATTTTCTATTGATTGTATTTTGTATCAAGTTTTTTTACTGATACAAAATGCAAAAAAACAACAAAGTCATCTTTCAGATTTTTTTCATTCTTTGCTCGGCTAATTTTCTTTCATTTCTTTTTTGAGAAATTTACATTCTCTCCACACAATTCTTATGGATTTACATATCTAACATCTAAAATTTGATATTTATGTTTATAACACCTTGGTGTTATAATACTATGCATAAAAAAGGTGCATTTGACTTTTAAAAGGTTAGCAATGTGGTATTTTTTATTTTACGTTAAAGATTTGAATGTTATGAGTGTAAATATTAAAGTTTAGGTGTTACATATGTTATTACATAAGAATTGTGTGATATGTATGTAAATGGCCCATCTATGAATCAATTGACTTTTGTGTGTTTTTTTTTGCATGCTCCACTCTAAGTTTGCAACAGTAAACCCCATTCCTTAAAACGCCTCTAAGTTTGCAACAGTAAACCCTATTCCTTAAAACACAACACATCAAATTAGTAAATGATTTACAGAATCCTTGTATCTCTTCACGTACAGCCTATACTTCTGCAGTTGGCTGACGACGTTCTCTCTAGTGAGACCATCCACGTTCATCAGCTGGATAATGGTTTTGGGCACGGCGTTCTTATATTGCGTTCGCGCGGAAATCTCAGTAGTTTCATCGAAGAGTCCCTGCATTACTTATTTGCAGGCTCCCCCGCAATTATTGCAAATTTATGGTCTATAACCGATAAAGAAATCACCCTTTTCGCGAAGGTCATACTCAACTCATGGACTCGGGACTCCGTCCTTCATAAGTGCAACAAATGCATCAGTTTGACAGAAATTTTTATTTGCGGAAAATCCAACTTTCCATCCAGAAGGTAAGTTTCAAAATTTGCAGAGATTGTTGAGGAAATTTTTATTTGCGGAAAATCCAACTTTCCATCCAGAGGTAAGTTTCAAAATTTGCAGAGATTGTTGAGGAGAATTGCAGGTTTTGTGAAGCCAAATTGAGAGTTGCTACATTTACCGGTGAGGCAAGGGGAGCTTGTAAACTTCCCACCATAATAGAGGACTCAATTGTTTGTTACGGTGTGCCTACAATTTTAAAGAAGAAATAGTGAATTTATAAGAAATTTGTTGCAGAATTGCCCCTTTTATTTTTTGGTCTGTAGGTTTTAGTGAAATAGTTGGTGTTTTTGTCAATAACGTTCTAATCTGAGATGATTATTTGACAATAGACTACATTTTTTTGTGTTTTAGTTTAAAAAAGTTAACGATGGTGATATTTTTTTATGTGATGTTAAAGGTTTGAGTGGTATGCATGTAAATATGAATATTTGGGTGTATGGTATGTAAATGCATAAGATTTGTGTGGTATGTCTGTAAATGTCATGCCCCAAACGTTAAATAACCTACTAAAATTTTAGAAATTTTTTTTATTAATTTCATATAGGATTGGCTTTCTAGAGGGATTCAATTGCTTGTGGGTACAATTCACAAATGAAATCTTTGAAGGAACATGAAACAAATCTTGATTTTCGAGCATCTGTTGTTTTTCAGATCTAAGGTTCATTTGATTGCTTGTGTTTACAAAATGTAATTTGGTTTGGAGAATGAGTTAATTATAATTAAATGATTGTAGTAATGTTGTGATATCAATTTGTTATTTGCTCATTGACATGTATGTTTGGTTTCAGCCGCACAGTTTTACAATTTCGGTCATTCATTATTTTTTAGAAAAATTTACATGTATTGCATATCTAACACCTAAATTTTTATATTTGTATTTATAACATTTTGTTGTTGATAATCCTATGCTAATAATGGTTTTATTTTTTATATGATCTTAAATATTTAAGTGCTAGATCTTTCATTTTTTTTAATTTCAATTTTTATTGTGTATGTTTTGTTGAATTCGATCTGTTAGTCTTAAGGAACCTATACCCCTTAATTTCTGTATATTTACATTATCTAGCACGCATATTTTTATTTTTATATTTATACCCTAAATCTTTCATATTGCATAAAAAATATCCTTATTTTACTTTTTAAGAAGTAAAATTGTATTTAAATCCTTTGTTAATTTTTTAATTCACTTCGCTCTTACAAGCGATGTCAAGGTGTGTTGCATGATGTCAAGATTGCATCTAATATGGATGTTGTCTTTTAATGGCTACCAAATATGTTAAACACCGATTCTGTCACTCGATATCAAAACCACATTGTTAACAAATTTGATTAAAAACATTTTACTTAAGGTAGAATGATGGTTGTGCACTGAGAGAAGTGGAATGTTTTGGCAAAGAGAGAAGTTGCAGATCCTATTGTGCCAAAAAAGTCGAAGAAAAAACTTAGTACAACATTTGGATCTATCATTTTCTGATGCTCGAGGCTGCTGATGACCTTTATTGTTGTAAGTTGCGATGTCTTATCATCACTTAGAGTGAGGGTGTTGCCTGTGCAACGATGATATTGCTTTGAACATCATTTACTTTTGTGTTCATCGTATTACTGGCGTGAAGTCCCTTAAATAAATGAAGTTGAACTCTAAAAGATCGAGACATATTTTAGTGTAAGAGTTGGAGCATAAATTTTGAAGTTAAACCAATCTTGGGATAGGTGACTTAAGAAATTGCACTATATGAAAAAATAGTGAGGTCACTAGGTCAAAGTGGATAATATATTCATGGATGAGCATTTGAGCTGTATCAGAGCCTATATTCATATTCAATATCACTAGTATTCTTGTTATTGTGGAGGGAATAAATTCTTCTAATAATAATTAAATTGGCTCCCAACTCTGGCACATGCGTTTTACTGATGTCATTACAATTCATCACTACAACCTAAGTGATCAAGCAAAGCCTATGAGGTCCCAAGTCATGCGACTTCCAACTCCAGTCTTCGTTGCTTATGAATGTCATCACAATTTATCTCCACAAACTACATGATTCAGGACTCCATAACTCGTTACTACAACCTCCATGGCCAACTGTTGCTCCCGAAGCAGCCATCTATGACTTATATAGGCACATAACCAAATATTACCATGATATTCAATTACGACATCTATAACAAGTGCTCTACAACATTCATGGCGTGGTACTGGCTTCATAGCCATCAATTACGGTCTTAACTTTCTGTTATAACTATTATTGTTGAGCTATCACTGTATATCAGTATTGTAACTTTATTTTTCCTAATTTTGTAGAAGATTAGACCTATGTATTCACAATTACATAATGAATTATTTCTACCATGCTAGACCACTTTTTTTTCCTCTTTTTAGGTTTTTCATGTAAATATTGAGGTGTCTTCTCCTATATATTTCTTTTTCATCTATATGTAATAGATTTTCGTTCACTACTGAAGTGCTAAATTATTTTGTACTGTTGCAGACCTTTCGGGACGCATCAAAATTGAAGTTTAATTTTTAAATATGTAAATACATAAAAATTCAATAGCATTTATGTGAATTTTACCATATCTTTTTTAGATCAGAATTTTCCCGCTATTTTGCTGGTTATGATGCAATACTGCGAACCAGGGTTCTTCGACTTGAGCAGCACTTCGCTCTCTCTCTCTCTCAATTTAGGTTTTAACATGTGAGGGTCTCCCTATCTGCTGCTTAATCGCGCTTGCGATAAACTCCGACTTCTGCCGACGTTGCGACTTTTCTTCCGAGCCTTGGGGCACCCACGATTTCTGAGGACTTTATCTTCTTTGCGCCTCCTTTTTACGACCATTTGAGGATTTCTTTTTTTTTCTTGACGATTACAATCCTAGTGTTGTTAACAAAAAGACTCGAAGGAAAAGGAAACCGAAAGAATTTCTTAAGAAAGAGAAGGTCTGCCCCATAGTGAGACAGTTCCACCAATTTCTCGGCAATGCCCTAAAGCTACTTCCAGGCTTCTTTGGAGAAGCCCATGCAATGGTGCAGATGGCGATGAAGGAATGCTCAAGGAAAAGGCCACCGAACTCCTTGGTATCTACCGCCTCACTTTCCATTGCCTTCTCTGTTTCGCTTCTTGTCTCCTCGGCCATCCATACTCGGTTCAACTTCATTGGGGTTAGCTAGTTTCTCTCTTGGAAACTTGGAATAAGTGCAGTAAGGCTGAGAAGAGGGTTTTGCTTTTCTCGAGAGTCTTCACACCTTGTTGGTTACTCCGTTCTCGTAGAATTCAATTGTACTCTTCCTATCAGATCCAAGCGCTATTGGTTTAACAGTGGCATATCCTCTGCTTGATAGTCCTCACATACTGCGCTTTTAAGAGCCAATCAAGGGACGTGAACATTTTTAAGGGAATATTTGCTCTAGCTGAGCAAGCCCAGCCATAGGTTAGGCAGAGAGACATGACTTTCCTCTTTAATCCTTGTTGATTAATTGTTGTTGTCGGCGATGTGATTTTTGTCCCTCTTTTTATGTGTTTTTTATTTTTTTTCTACAAGTATCGCGAAGCCAAATGCTGTGACATAATGCCACACCATCTTTATTGAGGTTCTCTATAGATGTGCGCTCTTCGTAGTTGAATAGTGCAAGTCATTTAATGATGATTAAGTGTATTATTTCTGCCTAAAAATGCTGAAGGAGTGTACAAAGTCACCATTGCTGGATCGCTTCCCTATTGTACTTCAAATGTACTTTCTTTTTATTGTTATACGGGATTGTTTTGATCATTAGAATGCTAAATATATGCCTTAATATGTGCTGATATTGAGATTCAAATATAGATGACTCATCAAATTTGTTCTTCCATTGATGTTAAATGGGACAAAAAGTTCTCTATCATTATTGATGTGCTAAGAATGAGCTTGGAAATTAGCTTTTTTGGGGAGCAAGACATGTTTTGAATATCTTATGCAATAAAAACACTTGATTTTTCTCTGATGTGGTTGAGATAATTCTGACACACTTTTTCATTTATTCTTTCTTGTTTATATGAAGAAATTACTTTTATCATATGAGATCCACCACCTTTTACCTATTCCTGGAAGTAAGTGTAGTTTTTACAGTGATATTTACTAATGTTTATTGTTGAAAAATTTAATTGTCAAGGAACTTTATACTACTTGAGGACAATTATTTTGTAGTTTTATTTTAATCTTTTATCACGGATCAAGTTTATTTTATTTTATTTTTATTGTTATTAAGTTATTGAGACAACATAATGAAAAGTAGAAACAATATAAAAACACCTTTATCTGCACTTATTTTACTCTCTGGAGTTGCATTCAGTTATTTTACATTGTGTTATAGATAAAAAAAAATTTCTGGAACCTGAAATTAGTGCAATTCAGAATATTTGGTGTTTATCTATGAGCCATATAATCCTCTTTTCTTACACTTAAAGGTTGGCTGGTATATTTAAGGGCATTTATATACAGATCCTCAATTGTTATGTATTTACAAATAATACAATTTATTTATTTTTATTTACATCACCCATATTACTCATGTCACCTAAAAAATATGCATATATCTATCACTGTTTTTTTTTTTAACTATAAGCATATTTACATATATTGCCTAGTTATATATTAAAATGTACAAATACAAAGTTGTTTCTCGCCGAAGGCTTCATTTTTTTCCCTGTTCGCAATGGCCTTCCCTCTTTTAAGTTTTTTTCTTCATTTTTTTATGATTAAAAAAAAATATGTAAGTTCAGGTGATTTGGAGAATGCAATGTTGTGCTTTAAATCTTTTATTACTAAGAATAAGTGGTGTGGCGTATTCTTGTGAATTGATTCTTTGTTGGACAGTAAAAGTTCACGTTTGCTTCTTCTAAGCATTAATTTTAGAATAATGACAAAACTCATTATAGGATTGGGAGTAATGCGGATTGTATGCTCCAAATGTCTTTGGCATATTCTTTAATTGTTCGATCACCGCTGAATTTGTGAGAACTTGCTGTATTTAATATTGACATTCTTGTCCACTATTACTATATTTTTTTTGTTCTATCTATGTGTTGAAACAAAACCTGTTTGAAGGAATACAAAAGGAGAAGTCCTCCCACCCTTGTAGTTGTTCCTTCCAAATGTTGCAAAAATTTTTTTTCTTTTTTTAGCTTGTCGAAGCGAGGAGTTCATATTTATGTTGTCACGTTCAAGAACAATCCTGTTGACTTCAAGCATCCATGGAGGAATCTCATGACATATTAATTCTGTGAATAAATTGTTATACGCACTATTTCTTCGGAAATCTCCAATGCAGATTTTTATTTGCTCATTATTATAAGATTCTTAACCAACTTTTTAAAGAGCTGGCATGTGATCAATTGTATTTTCAATCAAAATACAATCACACACACACACACACACACACACACACACACACACACACACGGTCTAAGTTGTTATACGCACTATTTCTTCGGAAATCTCCAATGCAGATTTTTATTTGCTCATTATTATAAGATTCTTAACCAACTTTTTAAAGAGCTGGCATTTGATCAATTGTATTTTCAATCAAAATACAATCACACACACACACACACACACACACACGGTCTAAGTTGTTATACGCACTATTTCTTCGTTTGTCATATCTTCAGAGAATACAGTTCATATAATAAGAAATAGAAACTCAATGGGGGGAATAACCGATTAAAAAGATGGAAGATTCAGCAAACAATCCAAAAATCATGCAGTTATTAGAGCATATTTTGCTGTTCAATCTGAAAAGAAATAAGAATAAATACCTGTACTGCAAAGTCCTCTGTGATTAGCAGCAGAGATTTCTGTTATTTGGTTGTCAGATATCTTCAATTCACCTAGTTGGATCCTCGTTTTCTTGCAGTGCTTACAGAGCGATGCTTACTGGATACTAATACATTATATTTATTGATTTAGGAGATGATAATTACTCGGCAATATGTTGCTTTAATTTTAAGCATCAGAGTTGATAAGCTAGTGTTGATAGGGTCGAGAGTTGTTGGTAAGGGCAAGAGGTGGGTTTCATGGTCGGATTGTTGCAAAAATTTACTAGGCACTCACCCAGATTCAAATGTACTCTACTACTCCCCAAGTGCTCAAAGTGTTACAGTGTGATTCCAGATGGGTCATGCTAAATCACATACGTGTGTACCCCTAAGATGGTTGTGGTGGACATTTTACAATGAGACATATGAAGGTTAGGATGACATCATCTTTCAGAGGCATGTACAGGCTTATACTCATCATACTGGGCTGCTTTCTTATTCCTTATATATCTAAATCAGAGATCATTTGCAGTACTTACCGGTTATAGAGGATTTGCTAGTTCTCTCCCAATGCTCTATTGGATTAGCTCAACCCGGAAATTTGTACGATGTGCTCACACAAGCTACCCTGTCTGGTGAATATGCCAGGCTGTTTGCATTTACTACAGCTATGGACTTTAGAAAGATTTCATTCCATTCCCTTCAGAGATTGATGGAAGTAGTGTTAGATAGATGTATAATTTCTTTTTTAAAACCATGCTTGATAATTTTATTATTATCTACTAATGTAGACTAATCTTTAAATATTTTTAGGTTGAATGAGCAGTGCATATGAGCAGCGGTCGTGTCATGTTGGGGTATACTGTAATGAATTTGATGGACTATTTCTCTCAAAGGTATTTGAATTTTATCGCATCATTTGATGTTACATAATTTTATTTCTAGTGACAATTCGATTCTTTTTGCTAACTACGGGTGACATGACATCCATATTGACATGATTTTCCACATCAGATTGTAGATTTGTGCACCTCTGGTTCAGTTGCTTGGGAGGTGAGGGTGATATATATATATATATATAGTTAGAGATTCATATATTTTTGCTAGATATTCTAGAGGCATAGATCGGGATCAAGTTGTTGCTATATACAAGATTTTGTTCAAGACATGGGCTACACTACAACTACTTAGAGCTGCAGAGGAACCACTAGACGCATAATACCTTTGGGCACATATACAGACAACATGATTTCGTCGCAGAGATAGAGGTGTATTTATCGCCATTTTGGGGCTCCAGTGATGAAAGTCTCAAATGGAAGGCCATAAATATTGTAGAGGATGTTCGTAGCCACATGAGGCGATCATCCTACCTATCTAGTATGCCACGAAGATATGACAATGACGAGGAGGACGTAGGTGTTCCATTGCCAACCTATGATGATCCTGAGCCTTCCAGTTCTACCTTCATAATCCCACTGCCTCATGTTCAGCTGACTTGGTCATCATATGAGTACCCTCCGACAACATATATATGATGCAGCAGGTACCTCAAGAGCGACACTAGGCAGCACCCCTTCACATCAGTAGTTATAGATTCTGCATTCACCGATGCCTTCACAGGATCATCAAATTTTGGAGTACGGTGTAGACTTCTTACAAGATCAGGGATAGTTTATATCATATCATGTGCATCTATCAGCCACACCAAGATGAGTGGACGACCAACACCTGCGAGAGCGACCCCGACAACCGCCAAATTACTACAAACCATGCAGAAGAGCGATACTTCATCGACAACGTCGTCGGTGGTCGTACGATATATATATATTAAATATTATTTTAATTGTCAGCTTACATTCAATTTGGGCACTGAAATCCTAACAATTTTAAGAAAATAAAAATGGATAAAATTGATATCTAAATACTGGTTTTAACCTTAGATTTTATTTAAAATATTATTTTATTTATCATTTTACACTTAATATGGTCAATGAAACATTAAGAATTAAAAAATGAATAAAATTAATATATAAATACGGATTTTATACTTAGATTGATCAAAATTGATATCTATACCGACAATGTAATTTTTTAAAACATTTTTCCGACATTTCCCTTTTACATAATTGTTCTATTGTGAAATAATGATTGATATCACCTACTCTCTCTCTCTCTCTCTATTTATATATAGATTGATATAAACCAGGGCTGTCAATTTGGCTCGTTGTTCGTGAACAGCTCGCGTTTGGCTCGTTAAGCAGCTCGTGTT